>NC_081409.1:717088051-717263051 GCF_030272615.1 Cryptomeria japonica | reverse complement strand
TCTCCCCTTTTGACATTAGTTGAGATGCTTGACAAAACTACTTTCAAAGTTTTAACTCAAAAATCTATATACTCACAAAATTTGACTAAATTGACAGTATATACATTTGTCAATGAAATAGTATATTTAGATATACTCCCCTTATCAAGATATTGTACATAACTCTGATTTTGCATGCTCGATGATCAATGTTGTGTAATCACTGTCCGGTTATCACTGCTGTTCTGCTCGGTTAACTACTCCCCTGTCAAATTCAATTGTGCATTTGGATACTCTGCTCGGTATACTCCCCCTATATACTACACTCCCCCTGTGATACTTGTACATACTTGTATACTATACTCCCCTTTTTGACAAACATCAAAACTTAGTTACCATTCGGTGGAGGCAACTGGTCAAAAATGGATTTATACTTAGTCCTTGCTTCGATGAGTGTGACAAAGAAGGCATCCTTTACACTGTCCATTAAAGAATTATGTGCTTGAATGTTAGCTAATAGGGAAATTAAACCATCTAATGTGCTTCCCTCTTGTGTAGTAGATAAATATGTGGCTCAATTGAACTGTTCTTGGACGGAGGACAAGTGTGGAATGAATAAGGTTTGAAGAGTCATAATGTCCATCCTTATTTTGTGCTCTTCATTCCTGAGCTCCAATTGTTGAGCCATGAGCTTTTGTAACTTTGTATAAAAATTCTGAACAAAATTTGGCTCAGTGGTCAACTTATATGAGAGATCGGTGATCTCTTTCTCAATTGCTTCTGTTTTATTTTTGATATCTTTAATGAATAAAGAGAATGTATAGAGTTTCTGAAATAAATAAAGAATGTGCTTGAGTTGAGGGGACAACTCAATAATAAATTTGACAAGTTTAACTTTGCCAATAGTAATATATTTCTGTACCTCTTCAATCATTTTTGCAGTGAGCTCTTTGTCCTTTAACTTGCTCAAATATTCAGATGCATCAACTCCAGATGTCTCTATCCGATGTAGGAGTTCATCTAGTTGAATATGGATGGCTACATCTATTGACACTGTAGCTGCGGGTAGCATATCTATTAATAGTGTCTTCACCTTCTGAAGTACTTTATTTTTCTTTTGTATGTCTACATTTGGCAACACTATTGGCTTTGAGAAATCTAATTTGAAACTATAATTCTTCATTTTCTTTTCTTTAAATTTCATCGATTGAACTAATACAATAGCTTGGGAGGCTTGCTGACCCTTGGTGGGTTGCTCGGTGGAGGCAACACTTTTGTCGGTTTCTTTAGCTTCTGTTGAGTCCTTCGGTGGTTCAGTGCTCAAGGTCTTAGTTGTAACATTTTCAGTGTTAGGAGGATCCTAAGAGGTCTATTCCCCGATGACCTGAGGAGTAGCTTCTCCTTCTGTAGACTTGGGATCCTTTGTTCCTTGTTCAGTATCTTGAGGGGCCTCAGTTGCAGCAGACTGAGTGACCAGAGGATAGGGCTAAACTTGTTCCAACACTGACTCACTGGATACTAGTTTTGCATATGCATTGCCTTCTATCATTTCCTGTTCGGGTGCCTCGGTGTCCATGATATCTTCATCAATTTGTATAGTGTCAGCAGGGTCTTGTTCGGTGATATCAGGATCTTGTTCGGTGACATCTACTATTTCAACTTCAACTTGCTCACCAGTATTCTTGAGTTGAAAGATTTCTTGCCATTGTTCTTTTGTTTCCTTCTCCACTTCAATATATAGGCCATTCATCAGTTTCAAGGCCTTTTGCTTGACTAAGAATTGTGTCTAGCAGTTTTTCAGATATTCCTTGATCTCATCTACTGATATGTCAGGAAAGAGATTTACCAGACTTCTTTCTCTGATCTATTTTTCCGAGTCCAGGGCATATTGCCACCGGTTATCAATATGTTCATATAATTCTTTTGGAAGAGAGTTAGATACTTCCAATGGGACCAATCAGAATTTTAGAAGTGTGCAGATGATAGCTTCTTCTATTTGTCTCTTTTCATCATCAGATTTGGATTCATACTTGACATATCTAAATCCTCCAAATCCACCATATTCTTTCAAGTTAGTACAAAAATTATCAACACTATGTACATTTTCCTTTGTACTCTTAACAATCTGAAATTTGTTAGCTTCTTCAGACTCTGTGTCACTGGACTCTTTAGTTATTTTGTTACCTTAGGAACAACAACAGTCTTTGGTTTCTTACTCGGTGACACTGCAGATGATCTTGTGTTTAGGCACTTCACTGAGGGAGTCGGTGATGCCTTTGATGTGTCCTGTTTCTTCCTCTCTAGAACTTTCCCTTTAGGCAACTCTATGCTTAATGTAATAGCAGCCTCTTGGGCTTCTAATTCCTCCTCAATGATGGCTAGAGTGCCTTTGACAAGTGTGGAGGAAGAACCTTCTCCAAATTTCTTTGATAATGCCTTGATCATTTTTGTTGCTTTCCTTGCAGCTTTAGGTACTACAATGCTCATCTTTACTTTCTCTTTCACTTCTTCATATGTTCCATATCTCAGCTCGGTAGCATGCCTTGGTAATGTAAGAAAAGAATCTATCTGCTGTTGTGTGATGTAAAAATCAATCTCATAACCCATAGGTGGTAAAGATTGAGTTCTCGGTTCCACAACATTCACATAGCAGTAGTCGGTGTCTACTTCAAAGCATATGTCATCCTTGTATTTCTCTACTAGCTGAGGTGGAATTTTATACTTGTTATGCATCTTTTCTTGAAACATACTAAAATAATCATCCATAATATCATTAAAGTTATCACCTAGACATTTGATGAAGTCATTGATTTGATGGGTGATTGGTCAGTGTAGCTCCCAAACTACTTTACCGACTGTTTTCAAAATAGAAAAACATGCATACTAGAAGTGATCCAAACTTCAGTGTATTCATTGAGTTGTTCTTATTTGGCTTCCTTATGGTGTTTAGATTCTCAAATAGGTTTTTCAGCAATACTTCACACAGATCAATTTTCATTCCTTTCTTCACAATTTTATATGCTAAATCGACTGCTGCACAGGGTACACTGTTTTCCCTTGCAGATTGGAAGAAATAATATCCTATTACTCTAATGGCAAACTTTAGCTCTGCATCTGTCACATTGTTTGGTTTCAGTCCTCCACAATCAGATTCCACTCCGGTCAAAGTGATCAATTCCTTTTGTGATATCATTTTCTGAGCTCGGGCATGGTCAAAAATAGGGTAACCAGTGATCAGATGAATGATTTCCTTGGTGATTTTGTATGGTTTCTCTTCTAACCACATGAAATCATCGTGCACTCTACTCAGAACAAACTTGACCCACTAGGGTTTGAAGACATGGGGATAGGTTAGGGCTTCAGTCAATCCCTTGATTTTAATGTGCTCATACTTGCTATCCAATTTCCCATCGGTACACAATTCATCATATGTGTCTTTAATTTCAACAAGACCTAGTTCTTGAACATGACATTTGGTGAAGAATTTGACATCCTCAACCAGCAAAACCCTATCTGAAATGAGTGAAAATGTAGTTTTATCATCGAGTTTAGATGCTATTTTGGGAGTAAGAGAGTATTTCAGTGAGGGCTTTTCAACATTCTTAACAACAACAGGCTCTTGGTTCTTAGGTGCCATTGCAGATTTCGGATAAATACTAACAAAAGATCCTCAGGGTTTGGAGACTTTCAAACGGCAGACACTTTCCTCTTAGCAAATATGAAATAGAAATTCTCAATTGATATGATTGGTAAACTAGCTTGACAATGCGTTGAGATTGATGTAAATACCTTGAATTTCGCTTCGGAGGAGGTTTGATTGCCTTGGAATCACTTGCTTTGCTTTCTTGAAAACTTGGTAAGTGTAAAATGACCACGTAAATGCTTTAAGTACACAATATACCTTATCAGGCTCTGTGTAGGTTAGGTCAAAAACATTAAATGCACTCGGTTCCACTAAACCGATTTAATTTCCTTTTTGCATTTTAACCGAGTAGCCAGACTTCCTGCATTCACCGACTTGATAGGCTTCCTGTATTGTGCTCCAAAACACTTTGATAGAATTTCAAACTTACTAATACATCTTAGCTATGCAGATTTTGAATTAAGTACATACTAAAATAGGAACTATTTAAGATTGAACCTTGAGAGAATGCAGTCCCTTCATACCTTTACCGATTAATTTGGAATAGATGCACCTAACTCGGTAGGTAAGGTGCTTTCTTCATTTGACACCATTTCCTTCTTTTTCCAAATCATTTGGAGTTTGCCTTTTATTTCTTCAATATCTCCTCTAGGTTGATCTTTGCAATCTCCAGCCAAGTGTCCAACTTTGTGACAATGAAAACATGCCATACCAGGATTTCTCCATGATCTTCGGTTGTTCATTCCAAACCTTATAAATAAGTTGGCACTTATGTGTCCATATCTTCCACAACATTCACACCATATCCTTGTATTGTAATCCCATGGTACTATAGCATATTGTCGGTTAAGATCTCTGTAAGTTCAGTAGCTTCTAGTATTTGCTCGGTGTACAGACCACATATTGTTCTTTTGCTTAAACCAACACTTCTCGGTACTATGTCCATATCTATTGCAGTTTTTACAGAACCCTTTGAATTTTGCCTTCTGATAATTGCTAACAGACTTTGTCCTACATTGATTAGATGTGTGACCATACCTATTGCAATTGTAACAATAACCATTGGACTTAGTGACATTCGGTTGCTTACCTTTTCTGATTTGGCACATGTTGGCAATATGACCTTGATTTCCATAGTAGTTGCAAATAGGCTTCTTTCCTCTGATGTTATTCTTATTTCCAAGTTTCTTTGATGATTCTCCTCTCTCAATAGTGTGGATTCCCTTCTCAGTAGAGTCATTTCCTTTGTAATCGAGTCCTGCAACTTTGTTGGGTCTTTTTGTATTCAATTGCTCATCCAACATCTTTGATGCTTTATAACTCTTCTCCAGTGTTTCTTTGGATTTCTTCTCTGTTTCAAGTTCATTGGTCAACCTTGATACTTCAAGTTTCAATGCTTGATTCTCATCATCTTTCAGATTTGCTTCATGATGTGCATAACCCAATTGATCTGACAGATTTTGTTGAATTCCAGTCAACCTTGTGATTTCATCATTCCTTTCAGATACTAATGCTTCAAGTTCTTCTTTCTCTCTTTCTAGATCTCTTAATTTATCCTCAGTTGTCCTCAATACATCAAGATTTTTAGTCATCTGTGTGCTGAAATTTTCATGTTCTCTTTTCATTACTTTTAGTTGTTCACTCAGTTCTTTGTTCTTTTCTTTTAGTTCTCCAATCATTTCTTCAGTCTCTTCAAAGATACTGTTCTTAGATGATGTCTCAATTTGTTCCACCAGCTCTTGAGAGTCCTGCAAATCATCAGACAATCTTCTTCTAAATTTCAGAGATTTTTGCATTTGTCTTTGCATGTCTGCAATCACTTGATTAGCATGATCCAACTCTTCTTGCAGATACACAATTCTCTGAGATTGTTTGTAGTCTTCCATTGATAAGATATTTCTCTTTAGGCAGTTAAACCCTTTTCCAAGATTTGAGCTCTGATACCAATTGTTAGGCCCAATATGGAAAGCTAATGTACTGAGAGGGGAGGGGTGAATCAGTACTTCAAAACTTTTCTTCAACAATAACTTTACTGTTAAGCATAAATTAAATATTGTTGTAACATAATATAATGCTAAAACAAATAAATAACAGTCATACATGATTCACTCCATAACACATATATTTTGGTTACACAGAAACTCTTTGTTAGAGAGAAAAACTGTGGTGGGGATGACACCCACAACTTCACTACTGCAATAATAAAGGTTGCTCGGTTAGAGCTACATATTTAGCTATTTCTGATAGTTTACCCTGTTAGGAGTATCAAGATATGTTAGATCTACCTTGCTAAAGGATTTTACAACACTTATTCTAAAATGCTGCACCTGGTTAGAGGCTTTACAATTTATAGACTTAGTTAGAGTCTTTTACCCTGTTAGAGGTTTCTCTTACAACTCAAAATATTACAATCAAATCTTACAAAATATCTGCAACTTTACATCTAAAATTTTGTAGCAGATTCTGTGTGCTCAAAATGATATTACCTTGCTTATAGCATACATCGATAATCCATATATTAACTCGGTAAACCCTTCTATTTACTCTATT
This sequence comes from Cryptomeria japonica, assembly GCF_030272615.1. Taxonomy (NCBI): domain Eukaryota; kingdom Viridiplantae; phylum Streptophyta; class Pinopsida; order Cupressales; family Cupressaceae; genus Cryptomeria; species Cryptomeria japonica. The sequence continues at coordinate 717,256,879 of NC_081409.1, read as the reverse complement.
CCTTGACTGTTCTCTGAAAACCTTCTTGGTGACCTCTGTGTAACTCTATCAATTGTAACAATCATAACACTCTATGATTTCCCATCATTTTCCTTTTCGTACAAGTCTTGCTTCATACACACATGCACACACATGTCTAATCCTGAATTCATGCTGAATAAATAGATCTCTTATGTCGGTGATTTGGTTCATGCTTTGATCTTACAAACATGATTTCTCGAATGAATAACCATGCAAAATATTTCATTGGTTAGATGACCTCAAAATCTTACACAATCTTTAAGTGCAATTTCCAATGTGATAACGGTTACTTGTTCCTTGATCTTTGTAACACATTTCCCATATATGTCCAGGTTCAGTGAATCTGGTAACACATTTCACTCGGTGTGTTTTCACTCAGTATATCATTCTTGCTGCTCGGTAGACATAGAGTGTTACTCGATAGACAGCTCAGTGTACACTAGGCTCTGAGACTAGTTTCTTCTATAACCGACTGCACTGTGCTTACCGACTGATTGATTCGGTAGAGTAACCGACTAGAATAACTTTGAACGTAAGACTAATGGCAACTTAGTAAGTAGTAACAAATTTTACTTCAAACATTTTCTTTTCATTCACTTGCAACATTTTCTAATTACTTGGTTAATTCTGAAATTGGGTTTGACTTGAAGGCAAACCCCCAATCCCAACAACATTTTCCTCTCTTTTATGTGTGTAGGTTGTAGGTGCGTGGCTGTAATTGCAGGTTTAGGCTTCATTTTTAGAGATGGAAAAACCCTTTTTGGCATGCGGATTTTTTGAAGGACCAGGTGCAACTTCAACCCGGTCCCAACAACTTTTGCTCTGATTTGCAGTGAATCTTCATCTTGACATTTTACTGTTAATTCCAGGTGCAAATCTTCATCCCGTATCTCTATCTCAAGATATAATTGCTTCTTTGTCATCTTTAAACTTAGTCTCAATCTTCTTAATTAAACTCATCTATTTTAAAAGAGGGTCAATTTAATTTCCAAATACATTGTAAATCCCCTACAATTCATTTAGCATTCAATATCTTTCGATTGGGAATGGATCTAGTGAATTCAACCCCTCTTTTAATGTGATATGTGTGAGAAGTTGAAGGGAATCCTTTGTGAAACTTTCATCCCTCTTTTGAGGGCAGTAAAGATTTCCACTCAATCTCCCCTCATCACTTTTCACCACATCATAGTATGTATGTATATAATAATGGGTGAACTCACAATAATGGTTCCCGCTTTTTTACCACTTTTGACACTAAGATGAACATTTTTAAAATAATCTTCAACTTCTAACAAATATAACTTTTAAACTATTAAGAATTTGAAGCTGATGTAAATTATTGATTTGTAGCATTTTGTCTATAGATTCTAAATATTATTTTTTCAATTTTTTTTGAAGAGTTTTTTTCAAATTTTTCCATCTCCCTCGAAAAGTAGTTTTTACACAAAACTACATTTTTAAGAGTGACGTGCCTCCTGAAATGCATAAATTTTTTATTTAAATGATAAATACTCAATTCTTTTGAATTTTGGTTTGTAACATCAATATACAGGGCTTGTTGTTGGTTTGATAGGGATATGTTCAATGTTTTTTATTTTATTAAGTTTTGAAGTCTGACTAGTTATAATTCAGACATAGGTTTAGGTTTGAACACATAACTTGTTCTATATATATATATCGAAATTCAATTTTATTTTTTTTTAGAAAGAAGACATCAATACCTGGGGTATAGATATTTTTTAGAATTTTTTTGAATTAGTGGGTAAATGCACAAAGTTGGGTTCCAATCCCACGGAAGTCCATGGGTTGGGAAAAGAGCCCACTAGAAATGGGTGCCCGATTTTTACAAATCAGGAAACCGTTTTGCTTCGAGTGCCCGAGCCATTAAAAAACGAGTGCTCGAAGCTAAACGGGAACCCATTTTTTTCAAATTGGGCGCCTGTTTCTTGATTTTTTTAATTTTTTTTAAAACCATTTTCCATCATTTTCACTGTTTCAAAAATGGGTAAACGTTTCAGAGGAGCACGGGTATTTTCATCCTAGCTGACCCCCCAGACTATTTTTTACCTCCTTCCAGGTACGTAGTTTTATTTTTTATATTCTATTTTTTTTTTATTTTTTTTTTCATAAAAAAATGTTAATTTATTGTTATTTTTTAATTTTAGTGTTTTAAAGTTTGAAAAACATTTTTTATTTTATTTTATTTCATGTTTAAAATAGTTTTTTAGGTTTTAAATATTGCAAAAAACATGAATAGTAAAAATCGTAGGAAAAAAACAAAAACAAAAATGTAAATGAACAATAAACATTAGACACAAAAAATAGACAATAAAACATGAACAAGAAAATGAACACTAAACTCTAAATAGAAAAAAATGAACAATAAACCCTAGAAAATAAATGAACAACAAACCCTAAAAAATTAACAAACAATAAACCCTAGATGAAAATCAACAATAAACCCCCCTTCTCTCACACACACACATGTACACGTTACCATCTCTGTCATTACACTCTCTCTCTTTCAATCTCTCATTATTCCCTCTCTCTCACACACACACACATTACCCCCCCTCTCTCTCTCTCACACACACACACACACATACATTACCCCCCTCTCTCTCTTTCACACGTTACCCTCTCTCTATCATTACCTACTCTCTATCTCTCAAATTATCTATTCTCTCTCTAACTCATTGTATCTCAAATTACCTACTCTCCCTCTCCATCTCTCTATTTTAATCATGCATAAAAGTTTGAATGATTAAATTTATATTTATAAATGTTGTATTTAATTATAGGATTCTTTTGTAAAAGTTAGATGTTTAATTTATGTTTAAATTGAACTTTAAAATCATAATGAATATGAATGTGTTTTCGTGTGTGTGTGAAAAATAGGGTTCTTAAATTTGATAATACTCTAACTATCACTATTAATTCTCACTACTTCGTAACTTACCCCAATCTCTAAAGATATACTATATATTTACAAACATGATAACATGTCATATACTTTGACTTAGTAGTGGAAAGAGAAACCACAACCTATCACCTACTCATCCATCTAATTGCACCACCACATGGACTAAATACATAGTCAATGTTAAACTTACTAATGTCAACATCCCATATCTAATTTGAGTTTGCAAGTCGCTATATTTTTAATAAAATGTGGAACAATCCTACTACTAAACTTCCTTCTTTCCAAACTTTGCATTTTGAAAACATGGTTGTTGAAAACATGGATTTTTCTTCTTCTTTTAGATTATTCCACTAACCACCAATCATTTTAGTGATCTCCCTATCCTTGCCAAGATGCAATGCTTTCAATTGTTTATACTGCTCAGCAAAGAAAAAATTGTAGCCATTCCTATTTTGCTTTGAAAACATGGTTGTTGAAAGCATTTTTTCTAAATTTGAGTTATTGAGATGCTAGATATCAAATTCCAACCTAGAGGTAGTATATCCATAAAGTCCAATGGCTACCAAAGTGATAGATTTCCACTAAATGTTAGCTCTTATTGAAGTAACATTAAGTGTTGTTAAAGTGTCATAGAAAGTTGTCAAAGATTCAACTTGTCATCAAAGTGACATTATTGGTGAAGTATCCCAATTGTTTCTAAAATTACATTATTATACTAAATTTCAACTACTCCTAAAGTCCACCTGTAAAGCGGAAAAATCGAACCCTAGTTGTTCCTCCCACTCCACTCCAAGGAGAGAGAAGGGAGAGTCACTAGGGTTGATGGTTTTCACTTGGGAGAGACTTTACATTCAAAAGAGGGGTTGAAACCCACAAGATCCAATCCCACACAATGCAGGATTGGATTCTAAATGAGTTTCAAGGGTTAAGACATCAAGGATACCCTCTTTTGTAAAGAAATGTAGATAGGATGATTGAACTAGGAATGCATGTAAAGTAGGAAAGATTCACTTATAAATAGAGATAGGGATATGGGATGAAGCTGCGGACCTGGAATTAGTAGTAAAATGTCGAGACGGTGCTGTTCTGCAAATTTGAGCGAAAGTTGACGGGACAATGGCGCCCGACGTGCACACGGTCCTCCGAAAAATCCGCAAAACGAAGGTGGATCTATTCATCTCTGCACAAGGATTCCAGATCTTCAATTACAGCCGCATACCTGCAACCTACACACAGAAAAGAGAGGACGATTGGGGGGTTAGGGATGAGGGGTTTGCCTTTAGGTCAAACCCTGGTTTTGGAATTAACCAAGAAATGAGAATGCTGTAAATGTAAATGTTTGTAATGTAAACAAGTACTAATACCTTGTTGTAAGAATGTTTGTATTCTTACATGCGAAGGTGTAATGTATGTAGTATGTTGTATGTTGTAAGTGATCTCCTCTTCAATGGTTGAATCCTTGTCTTGAATGCAACACTTAGCCTTGAATGGAGACTTAGAATGCTCAATTGCTTGAAGGAATGCTTGAATGCTTGAATGTTTGAATGTTTGAATATCGCTTTCGCGCCTTTGCACACATATCTGTCCTCCTTTTTCTCTCTCTTTCTGAGAGAGGAAAAGTAGTTTATATACTTGTCAATTAGGGTTGATAGACTGATTTTCCCGACCTTAGGCTGACCAGGAAACAATATTTTCCAATTTGCAAACATAAAGACCCGAAGCCCCATAAGAGACCGGGCCCAAAATAGGGCTAGGGACCAAGGCGCTGGGCGCCATGGTCCTGGGGGACTAGGGCACTGGGCGCCCTAGTCCTGAAGGACCAGGGCGCTGGGCGCCATGGTTCCACCTCCAGGGACAGCAGGGTGCAAGGAGGATCAGGCTAGGGTGCTGAGAAATGCAGTTTTTGATGTCATGAACAAGTTTCGGGGTCTCCATTCAGGTTCCATGTTGCATCGCCATCGTGAAGACCCAAATGCAGTCGAAATTGCAAGTGTCACAATTTTAGGATGCTACATTTAGCCCCCACTTTAGCGGGAGTATAAGCGTACGCTCATACTTCCGGTAAAGTACAAGGAAACAACATTGAAAAACTTTCACCATGTCAAGGAGGCCAGATACACCAAGCCCCTAGTGGACTAAGGATCTTACGACTTCGATTGACAAAGTAAAAGGGAAGATCACGAGGGAGAACCATGACTGTCAGTAGTAAGGTTCCCTCACTATGAGTCATGCAAGAAAGATATCAAAATTTTTAAGGCAAAGCTAAATTTGTCAAGAAATTTTTAAGTATCTTGAAAAGATATGAACGGGATGTATGCCCCCCTATGTTAAAGCGATCGCACACGCCTCACCGGGGGTGATTGCTTTAAGGTAGTGATACATATAAGAAATGAGAAGGGAAAGGAGCACGTTATCACAAGGATTTAGCCCCCAAGTGTGAGATAAGCCCAAGGATAATAGACACAAAACACAAAGCACAAGGTGACTTCGCTTTCCTTGGGGTTAGTATGCTGTATGATAATTCATGTATATCATATGTATGTATGCATAATTGTTCTTCATTCCCCAATCAAGGAAGGTCACCTAGAAGAAGGGAACACATGTGTCTTTTGAGTCAACATGAGAGAGACCAAGAGATCTCAATGCTTTGCATCGTCCTCAAGTAGACAACACTAAGGACAACAAATAGAAGAATGAGAATAACACATAGAAGAAGTAACAAAAGATCAAGAGAGGAGGAGAGAGTCTGCTATGCTAATGAACTAGTCTAGCACGTCATCTACCCCCCGATCTTGCTGATCAATATTTCGGGAAGGTAGGAAACACGCTAGAGGAGGAACATCCAACACAACAGATGGAGCTATCACAAGATCCAAACAAGGGCTATGTTCATGTTCCGAGCCACGTTGTTCTTGTCTAGGAGCTAGGATAAGTGCTTTAGAAAATTCATTAGATAAATGGTTATCAACATCAACATATTCATATTCACTATCAGAATAAACAGGAGTACCATTTTCATTATGAATAACATTTTCATCTATATCATCATCAAGATTTATAAAAATAGGATCTTTAACTCGCACAAGATCAAGACCATCATGCATCTTATGTTTAGGAGATTTCGGCTCAATTTTCGGCTGAGGAGAAAATGGGATAATACTAGCTGAAGGTGTTTTTGGGGATTGTAAAGTTTGAGAAGCAGCTGCCTGAGCTCTAAGACGACGCTTTCGTCGGCATTCACGTGCAGAACGATTCCATCTAGTCTTAGTAGGAAGTTTAGGAGAAGATTGAGGAAGAGGAATGTTGTCATTCTTATCACTTGGGTGTTTAGGTTGTGGTCTCTTAGGTTTAACAATAGGAGAAGAGGAAGGTCTCTTCTCTCCATAAGAGGAAGGAGGAGGAACTACTCCATACAAAGGAGGAATATTTGGTTTAGGAAGGAGACCAAGTCCATCATGATGAGGAGGTATAGGTCTACTTTTAGGAAGTTTATTAGATATAGGCATAGTCACATTCATAGGGATGGGTTGGGAATCTTCTTGAGGAAAGACATTAGTTTTATCTTTCAAAGGAAGAACTTCCTTCTCAAGAATGATAGGAATGTCAAGTTTGGGTGTTCTAGGTTCACTTAGAGATAGGATCATATCTTTTTTCCACTTTTGATAAGATTTGAAAAGATGATCACTCCGTGGTGGAAGAGATTGGAATTGTTTAGGCCAACAATAATCAATAGGAATGCTAGAAGTTCTTTCAGCAGGTTTAAAGAGACTATGATTGACAGTAACAACTTCACCATTATGGGGAAATTTCAAATACTTGTGAATAGGAGAAGCAATAGCTTTCATGGAAGATAGCCAAGGATAGCCTAGCTTCACACGAAATTGTTCGGATGATGGAATAATAGCAAAGTCCACATCAAGGGATTTGTTATGGACTTCAATAGGTAATGTAATAGAACCAATTGCAGGAGAAGAAAATGCATCAAATAATTTCACAACCACATTTGTTTCGTCATAGATCACTTGATTCAATTGCAAAGTAAAAAGAAATTCTTCAGTAATGATATTAACCATACAAGAAGGATCAATAAGCACTCCATGGCAAGGTGTATTCTTGACTTTTGCAACTATATATAAAGGACCATCAGGTGCCCTGATAGTTTCACTGGAATCAAATGTGATGGAAGGTTCTTTAGGGATTTTTTGTTGCTCCACAAAGTTAATCACATTCGGAGTCATAGACACAAGATCATCAGGTGAGACAGAGGAATCATTAGTATCAATCACATTAGAGGTATGAGAAGGTAATGGATCAGTAAAAATATTAAGATTTTGGTTAGGAGGAGCTACAGATGTGTTGCCTTTATCATTTACACCAGAAACAGAGATAGTATTATTATCAATCAAATCTTGAATTTTACTCTTTAAAGCAAAACATTTTTTAGTATCATGCTTAGGATGACGATGAAATTGACAAAAAGATTTGTTATCAAAATAGGGTGAGTTAATCTTTGTAGGATCTATTTGCTTTATAGGAGGAAGAGTAAGCACATTTTGTTCCAATAACTTATTCATAATACTATGCAATGATTCATTCAAAGGAGTAAACTTTCTTTCTTTCTTGAAAAACTTAGAAATAGGAGGCACACCTGATGCTACATTCATATTGTTGTTGATGATGTTTTCATTGAATTTAATTGACTCTCTATTCAGTTTAAACTTCCCAAATGGTTGTTGACTACTATCACCCTTATCACTCGGAGCCATAGGATTTGCTTGTTCCATTTGACTCACAGTCAGTTGATAATTGTGAAGAGTTGCGCACAACTGTTGGAAAGAAGTAAACTCAAAAAATAAGAGTTTTTCTCTAATATCTTTTTGTAGATTAGAAATAAAGATTCTTTGAATATCATTTTCAGGAACTGGAAAGGAAATTTGAGCATACAAATGCTTATATCTACCAATGAAATCAGTCACTCTTTCTTTAACACCTTGTTTACAATGCATTAAATCAATCAAAGTAACTTTAGGACTTATATTGTTTTGAAATTGTTGAATAAAAGCATTTTCAAGTTGTTCGGAAGAAGTAATAGAATAGGAAGGCAACGAGCAATACCATTGTAGAGCTTTATCTCTTAATGTTCTAGTAAACAGTTTTGCAAGCAACCTTTGGTCATAAGAAAAATTGGTACATATTGTTTGAAATGTCTTAACATGTGTTAGAGGATCACCCTTACCATTATAAAGCTCCAAATGCAGAATTTCAACATGTTTAGGGGGAATAGCTCAGACAATGTCAAGAGAAAGTGGGCTCGCAACATCAAATGTGGGCACACTAAACTTAGATTGATTCATAGAGGCAATTTGTTGTTGTAAAGAAGAGACAGTTTGTGCAAGATTGTTAATGGTCGCTTCAGTCGAAGAGTTCATATTAGACGTGTTAGATTGTGATGGAGGTGTTATGTTATTGAAGGAAGGTAGAGAGTAAGGTGGTGGGACACTATGATAGTTAGTCATAGGAGATGATTGGAAAGGAGGAACACTACAAGGAGGAATGGAATGATTAAACAAATTGCCTCCTTGCGTCATGTTCATTTGTGGAGATATAATAGGAACACTTATTGAAGGAAGAGGGTTGATTGAAGAAGAGGGATTGCCCCCATGACTGGTGATCATAGGTGGAATGTCTTATATTGAAGTAGTCATTATGTTTGATGTAAAAGTAGGTATACTAGCAATAGGAGTTGTCAAAGGAATAGAATGATTAACTTGAGTAGGAGGTTGTGTATAACCCAAAGTTTCAGCACAACTCTTCATAGGCATCACATTCGAATGCACAATGTGTGCAATACCACGCAAAATATCAATTCCATTCTTATCACTTTGAACCATATGTTTTAGACCCTCAATTAAGGAAAGAGCTTCACTATCGGGGTATTCTTGAGACATCCATTGTCGAAAATCATCAAATTGGTTATCCAATTTTGAAAGTTGTTCTACAGAAACCTCATGGAGAGCTTCTTCATCATTAAGAGGATTAGAGGAATTACCCATGTCCTCGTTAAAAAGGCCATTCAAATTAGGTTCCATCTCCTCAGTAATTACACCTTGGAAAGACTTAATTCTAAGGCTTCGTCTAACGGGAATAGTGTAAGTAGGGCTTATTGTTGTAAAACTCATGCACTAAAGAGAGAGAGAAGATTTTGAATTTTATAGGTAGCAATTTTCAATAAAATCAGCCAATCTCCTAGATTTAAGCTGTTAAATGCAATCAGGACAATCTCCCGAAATTTTGGAAAAAATGTCCGGGACCGTGGTGAACGGAGTGCACACGGTCCTCGCAACTTTTTTTGAAATTTTTAGGGATGAAAGTTATGATGATTTTAAAGCTAATCTGAAAAAATTGAGTGATTTTACGATTTGTAGATAGGCCAAATTAAAGTTGCAATCTCAAAATTGAACCCTACCAAGATTGTTGAAAAATGTAAAATTTGAATTTTGAAAAAGAAAGGGAAACTGAAATTTTGAATTTTATGATTTTGGATGGAATGCTAAAAGCAATGCAAGTTTTGAAATTTAAAAGTTGACTCGATTTCATGCAAAATTCAAATTTTGAAAATGGAAATCAAGGTTGTTGTAATTAAACACTTAATTTCAAAAGTCACAAATTGTAAAAATTTGAATAAAGCACTGAAATTTTGAATGAATGCCAACACACTTTTCAGATTTAGGACTGTAAGAAACACAATTTTGATACAGATTTCAATTTCAACAATTTTTGAATGATTAGAAGCCTTAATCCAAGCAATCACTAGACCAACTTTGACTTTAATTTTGAAAGTGTTAGAATTGATAAAATCAGCCAAAATTCTAGATTTTAGCAGAAAAATACAGTAAGATCTAGCTCCCGAAATTTCGGAAAAAATGTCAGGGACGATGGTGCTCGGGGTGCACACGGTCCTCGCAACTTTTTTCCAAATTTTCAGGGATGAAAGATATTGTGATTTTATTGCGGAATCCAAAGTTACAGCCGATTTGGAGGTGTTTTGATCAGTGAAATTATCAGTCAAAGGTTGAATCAAGAGGGTTTTAAAAATTAGGGTTTTGACACTTAACCACTTAATTTTCAGAATTAAAGCACAAATATGAATTGGTAATTTGCAATAGAAGGGTAGATCTGAAACAAGCATTAACAATTAAACCTTTCACAAGCTCAATTACTAAAAAGAAAATTTTAGGGTTTTTTATGCAATCAACCTCTAAAATTTGCAAAAGATCAAACATGGAAATGTAATTAAGGAGGCAAATTTTTCAGATCTAACCATGAATAATCAGAATGAGGATGTTCATGTCAGGTTCACCAAAATGTAAAGCGGAAAAATCAAACCCTAGTTGTTCCTCCCACTCCACTCCAAGGAGAGAGAAGGGAGAGTCACTAGGGTTGATGGTTTTCACTTGGGAGAGACTTCACATTCAAAAGAATGGTTGAAACCCACAAGATCCAATCCCACACAATGCAGGATTGGATTCTAAATGAGTTTCAAGGGTTAAGACATCAAAGATACCCTCTTTTGTAAAGAAATGTAGATAGGATGATTGAACTAGGAATGCATGTAAAGTAGGAAAGATTCGCTTATAAACAGAGATAGGGATATGGGATGAAGCTGCGGACCTGGAATTAGCAGTAAAACATCGAGACGGTGCTGTTCTACAAATTTGAGCGAAAGTTGACGGGACGATGGTGCCCGGCGTGCACACGGTCCTCCGAAAAATCCGCGAAACAAAGGTGGATCTGTTCGTCTCTGCACAAGGATTCCAGATCTTCAATTACAGCCGCGTACCTGCAACCTACACATAGAAAAGAGAGGACGATTGGGGGGTTAGGGATGAGGGGTTTGCCTTTAGGTCAAACCCCGGTTTTGGAATTAACCAAGAAATGAGAATGCTATAAATGTAAATGTTTGTAATGTAAACAAGTACTGATACCTTGTTGTAAGAATGTTTGTATTCTTACATGTGAAGGTGTAATGTATGTAGTATGTTGTATGTTGTAAGTGATCTCCTCTTCAATGGTTGAATCCTTGTCTTGAATGCAACACTTAGCCTTGAATGGAGACTTAGAATGCTCAATTGCTTGAAGGAATGCTTGAATGCTTGAATGTTTGAATGTTTGAATATCGCTTTCGTGCCTTTGCACACATATCTGTCCTCCTTTTTCTCTCTTTCTAAGAGAGGAAAAGTAGTTTATATACTTGTCAATTAGGGTTGATAGACTGATTTTCCTGACCTTAGGCCGACCAGGAAACAATATTTTCCAATTTGCAAACTTAAAGACCCGAAGCCCCATAAGAGACCGGGCCCAAAATAGGGCCAGGGACCAGGGTGCTGGGCACCATGGTCCTAGGGAACCAGGGCGCTAGGCGTCATGGTCCCATCTCCAGGGACAGCAGGGTGCAAGGAGGATCAGGCCAGGGTGCTGAGAAATGCAGTTTTTGATGTCATGAACAAGTTTCAGGGTCTCCATTCAGGTTCTGTGTTGCATCTCCATCGTGAAGACCCGAATGCAGTCGAAATTGCAAGTGTCGCAATTTTAGGATGCTACACCACCTTGTACCAATGTCGCAATGTGCATCTAAAGATGTTTTTGAACTAAAAAAATATTACACTAAATGTAAAATTATGCCTCACTAAGAAATAGAATGTCATGTGGAAAGAATCTCTATATTTAATCATCGATGTATCCTCACATATATTAATTCCAACTATATAGCAATTATATCACTATTGTCATCCTAATAATTTATTGAATCTAAATCATCATTTAATTCATTCTTGTAATATTTTTCTTGCATTCATTTTTATGTGCATTTTCTTGACATAATTATAAAGCTTAACATAGGATTTATTGAGAGACTTATATCTCACTTTAGATTTGGAGGTTTGTCCTTTTTCTTATTTTTTCTCTTTGTTTTATCCTTTTATCTTCCTTTAATAACCAATGCCTCCTTTTAAAAAAAATAGAGTTTTATTTTGTTTTAACTCCTCCAAGAGTAGAGAACCTACTATTTATTCAAGCTTCAACTTAGTGTAGTACTACTAGTTGCGATCACTAAATCATCCCATGATTCTAGCAAAGAACACAACAAAGCAGTACATGTATTGACAAGTTCAGAGATATAACTTATGATTTTAATGAATTTAGTTAAAACCAAAAGAGAGTAGTTGAATCGATTCCTATCAAGTTGAAAATATAAAGTGGTAGCCTAATTGACGATAATGTTTAAATATTGCAAGGGTACTAAATTGTAATTCCATGGAAGTTACCTTCTTTGAAAAGATGAACTACACAACACTACCATTAAACTATGATTAGAAGTCTCTCATGACAAGATGGTCAAGTATTATGGGTCCCAAAGTACAACAATAATAGGTATTGTAATCATCCATCTCTCTATAAAAAACATAAAAATGCACCATGATGGCCCAAAATACCAACTAATTTTTTTTTTTAATCGAGAATGAGCCCTCCATGGAGTCTAGAGGAGATGATTATTCATTATCTAAATCAGTGGAGTCATTTTATTCATTATCTATTCTCTCTCTCTCTCTCTCTCATGATTATTTTTATGATTTTGATGGAACTTATACTAATGCATCTTTAGATGTTAAAAAGTATTGTTTGAGTTGCATGGGCATTATGATGTTTTATTTTGTAGAATATTTCTTATACTTTGATATAAGTGGATAATATTTCTTAAATGATGCTTATTATTAAAATAGACCCACCTATTAATAATATTATAGATCTATGTGAGTTTCCTTTTTTATATTTAAGATGGTAAATTGTATTTAATTATAAGTTTTTTTGGAAGGTGAAATGTAAATTAAATAGTAATTGTAAATTTTCATGTTTGTATATATATGCAAATTATTTTCATAGAATGGATGAGTTTGAGATAGATGAGCTATTAGGTCTAGCGCCACCTCCACCTCCACCCGATCAATTGACGCAGACCATTAGGAGGAATATTGATTCTTTGATTAGAGATATCCATACCATTAGACGTGAGCCTCATCCACCTGCGTAGCTGTTACACCTTGCAGATAGTATGTAAGGGATTGTAAAGCCTATACAAGCTTTAGATAGCGAGATGGATAGCTATCATAGTTGGCGGGAGGGATTGCGTGCATTTTACGCTGATGGCCTAACATACAAACAAGTCAATGAATTAAAAATAATAAAAATGGATTTGAAACAATGTTTTGTGAACCCTAAGATGGGTGAAGAGATAGATCTAAAGAAGCCATGGATCTCAATTCGATGGTGTAGGCACCCAAGCATAGCTAAACACTTTTGGGAGTGGTGGTGGATGATCTTTGACTATCCACCACACTCCAATCATGAGGTCCCGATGTAATTTTTGAAAAAATTATGGGCCAAATTTGAATTGGGTAAAAAGGCCAATTACTTTGATATTAGATCATTTCAGGGGGTCGGGAGAGGCATGCCCCAGGATAGGCCGGGAACCAAACTGAGCGATAGGGTTAGAAACCGTGTGCATGAAGATCCCTTGGTTCCTCTTCCTGCACCAATTGTTCTAGCACCTTCCCATCATCGAGCAGTGGATTCTTCTCTTGGTTCATTGAGTGCCCTGTCGGGCAATTTGGTACAGCAGTTGTATGAGGTGAGGGTTGCCCCCAGCTTAGCACATGTTTGCACGAGTTGTGGGAATGTATATGGGTCCATAGAGTGAGGTTGCCCCTAGAGGAGATGATGATTTTGGTGATGTTGATGTTGGCCATGGTGGTTATGATAATGTCGAGGAAGTTGCACATGTTGATGTCGTCTCTTCATATGTTGATCTCCTGTGGGCAGGCGATGATCAGCCTATAGAGGTATAAATTTATTTATATAATTTACAGTACAATATTAAATTCCTTATATATACACATATGAATTATAGCATGAATCAATTTTTTCTGAACAGAGGATGGATCATACCACATCATTAAGGAACCGACATCATGTTACCTCGATACCTAGAGATGTTGGTGCCCCATTTATGGTATGGACTTTCATCTAGATACATTGTATTGATATGTACATTTAAAATAAACAATAAATTTTTTAATGTAATGATGTGTATGATATGTGTTTTTCAATTTTGTAGGGTGCTTCATGTAGCACTGAGGTGGGTAGTTCTTCACTTGACCCGTGGACTGCTGAGGCTCATCATCATATACCACTAGTATGTTTTTCATCCATTAATTTGAAGTTTTTATATGCTTACTAATTTATGTACAACTTTGATTCATGTTCGTTATTTTTTGCAATTGTAGGCTTCTAGATTGTTTGATGGTGCATCACATGTACGCCTTCACCTATCAGTTACTTTGCCTACATCACATGTACACTTTTCTGTGATAAACTTGTAGTTTATATATATACTTTATAATTTATGTATATATACAAGTTTGATTCATGCTTTATATATGTTGTTCAAGTCGATACCACTACCAGTATTGGTATGGCTATGGGATTGAGCCAAATGAAACCGTCGACACTTTCATTTGTGGTGATGATTAGAAAAATAATTTCTAATTTGTTTATACTATGTACCTGGATTTTTTAGGGATTATCAAATTGATGTACAATGTTTTTTTTGCAAGACTTGACTACAACTGCTTTTCTTGTTCATGATAGTGGACCTCCACATACTAGTGAGGGCATTATAGAGCACAGTCGTATAGTAATTTATTTTAAATTTTTAGTATTTAATTACTTTATACGTGAATTATGCAAGTAACTTCTTCTCATGTTAAATCTTCTCATGTAAAATCTTTTAATAATGTACAGGAGGGTGGAGACACTGATACTGCACAGAAGGGTGGAGATACTGATACTGCACACACACAAGATGGTGCATCTCAGGACCATGTGCAGCAGGATGATTCATCTCAGCTACCTTCACGTGGAGTGAAGAGGACTATAGATGTGATGCACGTGAGTTCTTAGATTATATATTTTAGATCATGTCATGTTATTGTATTATGGACTTTTTATGATGACACTTGTTATGTTATCTTGGGACTTGTTATTATGTGATTATATATAGGACTTGTTCTTATGTGATTATATATAGGAGTTTTTATTATGTCATTTCGTTGTTATTATGATATCAAGTCGTGTTATGTGATTTGGCGCACTCTAGTGATTATATATGTGATGTTGTTTTGTTATTATGTTATTTGGACTTGTTTTAATGTCATTTCCTTATTATTATTTTTTCAAGACTTGTTATTATGTCATCAAGAATTGTTATGTGATTATATAGAGGACTTTTTATTATGTCATTTCATTGCTATTATGATATCAGGTCTTGTTATGTAATTTGGCGCCCTCTAGTTATTATATATATGTGATGTTGTTTTGTGATTTGGTGCCCTCTAGTGATTATATATGATCTATTTATGACTTTATATTTTAACATTGTGATTGATCATCTTATAGTGCAACAATTTATAATTCAATAAAATAATTATCCCAATTTACAATAACATCCTATTCTTAAAATAATAATAAAATCAAGAACTTACAATTAATCTATGCAGATATTACGATAAAATAAATATATCATAAAAAATTAGAATGATTGTAACACAATTACAATGTGCACAAAATAATATTAAGAAGAAGATAACTAATACAATGTTGTTTATGAAACCAAAATTGTATCAAATGTAGAAAAAATACAATGTTAAAGGGACAAAGAAAAACAATTATCATGATTAGATATAAAAGAGTTCACACAAGTAACACAAACTTACATGCATATAAATTTGATTCAACCTAATGTACCATTTCCATCCTCTCTCTTGTGCAATGTGTCTATGATTGCCTCATGCTCTTCTACAGAAAGTGTCCACAATGCCTTATTAGTAGGTCTACCTTTGTATCTTTCTAATTTGATGTTTGCTGCCACCACCAAATGTGAATAGTGTATAATCTTCTTTTCTGATTGGTATCTTCATAAGCTAGTAAGCCATTCCTTCTTGTTAAGTATTTGTGTAGCCATGTGCCAACTACCACAACAGACCCAACTGGATACTGAAAACCATCATCATCTACTTGATCACATTTCAACTTTTTCTTAGGTTCTACACATCTAGCTAGCCAATACTCAACCTGCTCATCATTATCCTCAGGTGCAACAACATACACATGTCCTAGAAAACAAATTTAAGTACATGTAGAGATAAAACTTGTTAGAATTTATAATTGAAATACAATCATAAATTATATGACAATACATAAAAATATATAATTTAAAGTTATAAATAAGAAATTGAATTAAACTACTAGGTTGTATGAGGTTTGAAACACGTTCATAATCTTCTGATGCAAATGCATGATCTGGGTCTTCATTTCTTCTAACATCTTGATATTGTGTCTCACTAGGTGTTAACGATTTGTGTTGCCATTCTTCGACCCATTCCGTATTCTCATATTCTTCCCATTCACCTACAACACAAAATTGACAAAAACATGCAAGCTCTCTAGTCCATATAGTCCAAGTGTTAGAATTGGAACTCTTAAATGAATGTCATCTAGCTGACCCATTGATTGTATCACAATCATATCTTGGAAGGATATTCTCCTCTTTAACTAGCCAGAAGAAACATCTAATTGTAGAGTTCTAACTTGATCCTGTGGATAACGTTGCACTACACCAATCCACAATTGCACTTGCATTTTTAAATTTAGCCTTTTCCTCGAATTTGAGTTGCTCTCTTCAAAGGGCTCTCTTAACACATGCACCGACATGATCATGTTCTCCTTTCTCATGTCCAGCCTCAAAAAAACTCCACATGTGTTCAATATTAGTTTTCTTATGAATCCTACTCAACCAATAAAACATTTTAGCATTCTTGAATTGCTCTGTGCAATTATCAGACCATATTAGATGTTGTGTCATCTGAATTTCTCTCTCAAAATTTTGCGATCCTCTTCTATACTATCTGGTGCATGCCTATAGACAATATGGACAAAAATCGATACTTGCACTCAATTGTAGTAATGTGATTGGACCTCATCTTGTGGTGCAAGCGTGTAGTTCTCTGCAAAGTCAATAACCAAAAGTATACTACCAATAGGAAATGTATCCTTACATATTCAAAACTGACCATCGAGCCATCAAGCACTTTGAGTGTGTTTAACATATTTAGGTACAATGTTACTCTTAAATTCATTCATAAATGCATGAACACTAACTTTTTCAGTGATTAGATCACATCATCTTCCAAACTTTGCATCCTTCAATGGATACTCAACAATTTTAAATCTCTTAACATCAACTAATTGTTGTCCAAAATCATTTGAAAGATTTCCATGCAAACATTCATCCAACAATGCAAGATTGTCACATATATCACATACACCGGAAACACATGCATTGAAAAGAAAATTTTGCTCATTTGGTGGGTTGCAAAACAAATATGATATAAACTCCTTTATAGTTTCAGGTGGTATATTTATACCACATTCTTGGAAAATTCCATTACTATGCATGGTAACATGTATATATCGAAATACATCATAATGGTAGCGAAATTGAAAATAAGTTTTGCAACAACATGTGACTCTTTCCTTGTCAATTCGAACATACCAAGGTTTACACTTTTCAAAAGACCTTTGATAAATGCTAATGATCAACACCTTATCATCCAAATTTTTTTTGTACAATTCAGTTTGAGTCATGTCCAATAGGTGTTTTAGATGTGGATCACAAATTTTTAACCCAAATCTTAATTTAAGAACATCTCTAACATTAGGTGATACTCTCGTATTATTGTGCCAGAAAAATCTCCTTCACCTCAGAAGGAGGACAATCCAGAATAGGGAAGAGAAAAGGGGATTGAGTAGAGGAAACCCTAACCCCGAATAAAATTAGAGAAGACCAGAGGGTCTGCTCACCCCTGAAACAATGAAACCCCTCCAAAATAGCCATACTCTGCCATGACCATACAGAGCCCTACTTCTTGAGACCCACAAAAACAACAAGGAATAGGGGATCCCCCCACACAGGCTCGAGAAAGAAAAAGCCACGCAGAACAGTCTACAACCCATCGTGGGGCACCATAGACAAACCTACACCACCAAAAAGATAGGACCAAACAAAGAGGGTGGGCAAAAAAAACCCGCTAGTCCCTGAAAGGGACCCATAGCCAGGCTTGACATAGGGCACCAAAGCCAAAACACCTCTATGTGAGATCAAAGACTCCCAACAAGGAACATCTCCTTTGGGCAAATAACCATAGCCAACCAGAAGCACAGCGATCTCACTGCACAAAAACGTGAAAAGGGACAAGGAAACACCACCCACCTCGGCGCGATCAAACCACATAGTCTGCGAACCACAAAAGCCTATTGAAAAATTAGGGCAACCAACCTGGGCTAAAGAGAAGAGCCCCTCCCCCCTTCACCATCCGCCTCATCATCGTCCTTGTCTCCATCGCCTAAATCAGGAGGCCTCGAAACCCTAGCTTGCCCCGCTCCTCCTTTCCTGCTCATCGCTACACTAGTCTCTAAAATGCGGTAACATTGAACTCGTTATTGTTGGCATATGTGCAGAGTATGATGACATGATGGTATTGTATGTTGTCATTGATGTCAATATGTTGAAGTATGAACCAGTGTATTGAAGTAAGTGAATTGGAAAGTGTGAACCGGTATATGCAGAAAGTGGTATGTTGGCATGTGAACCGGTATATGCAAAGTTTGTACTGGGGTTTCATTTGATATGGCTATTGGTTGATAGTCTTAGCTTTAGGGTTTTACGGTTGATGCATTCCAAGACTGTGTGATTCGACCGACGACATCCTATGATGAGTTAGCATTGAAATGATGATGAGATCGCGTTGCCACATTAGCCTTGTGCGCGCAAAGAATCTCTTTGAGGATCTTGCATGAAGAAGATTGATTCTATCCACCTTGGGAATGTGCAAAATCTCTATAAACGGTGGAGAGCATGTGATGGGTTATCAGCTTCTAGAAGTGGTGAAGAATGGACGATGGAGAACGTCTTGAGATTTGTTCAATATTATTTTACTCTATGTAATGCGCTTAAACGGCCAGGATTGAACCAACTATATTGATAACCTAGATGCTTAGGGGTTTAGGGTTTATGCTACCAACCTAATTGTTGTCTATAAGGTCGATGATATTTGTTATTGTAAAGTTATTGGAAAATGGTTGTATGTAAGTTGATTCTTGCCAGAGCAGAGAAGTGAGTAGAAACCTGCAGAGTGTGATTGCAGATGTAAAGGAACTGAAGCGGATCTACCTTAGCATCGAGTGTTGTTATCAGATCAGTGTATTACATGTTGACTTCTAACCATTTCAGCAATTAGAAAATCCCTTTACCGAGTAGCTTTAACAGGATTTTGTAAATCCTTTAACAAGGTGACTCAAAATCATTGAGTTCTTAAAATCCTCTTGCAAGGTAACCTTTAATAGGGTTTTAACCTCTAACCGGGTATTTAGCCATCCCTTAACCGAGTGATCCCTCGCAGGATCGGTTCCTAGCAGAACCTGTTGTAAAAGTCTTTAACTGGACTAGGCTCCTAACAGAGCGAACTTTAGAAGAGTTAAAGAACAACTTGTGGGTATTCATCCCCACCATGGTTTTTCCTAGTTGGGTTTTCACGTGAAAAATTATTGTGTTATGTGTGATGTCTTTTCATGTGATGTTTTAGTATTTTCTGTTAAGCGGTAAAGCAAGCTGATCCAATGGTCATTGTATTTCTGATGTATTACTTGCTTAAGCATATGGGTGAAGTTGAGATGAAATATTAGGTTGTGAGATGATCTAGATGTTACCGGTTTATGTCTGTTATAGTCATACTGTGTTGTACCGGTAGCGCCTTGATTTAGATCGGTGCTATTGTTTATCAGTTAGTGCAGTCTTTGCATTTTAAGTTGTTGAAGAAGTTTTTGTCCATACTGATTCACGCCCCCCCTCTCTCAGTATTTGTTGTGCATTTAATATTCATCATTATTCATCAATTGGTATCAGAGCGGTCCTCCAGGTCCTCTATGTTATAAGCTTAACCGCTTGAGGAAAAGATCCTATTCTAATGATGAAGAGGGAAGATCCTAAGTTCAACAGAGATAACTTTAAGATATGGAAGGATAGAATGAAGATCTACATTAAAAGCATGGGTGCTCAACACTGGAACTATATTGAGAATAATTATGATTTCCCTACCGGTACTCTCACCGATGATCAAAGAAGAGAAATTCAGGAGAATGGGCAAGTTATGGAAGCTCCTATCAGTAGTCTATCTGATATTGAGTTTATAGATGTTTAGGATAAAGAAAATCCCAAAGATGTATGGGATACTCTGGAGTCTATCTATGGTGGTGATGAGGATGTGAAGAAAGCTTAGGAAGAGAGCCTTAGGATATAATTTGAAGACATGCGGATGGTTGAAGGAGAGACCATTCAACAATATGGGATAAGAATTAAAACTGTTGTTGGAGACATCAAGAGTGCAGGAGCTACAATGGATGATTCCATAGTTGCTAGCAAAGTTTTGAGATCCTTGTTACCAGTCTATGCAATAAGGGTTGTCATTGTTTAGGAGTTGAGCTCTATTGACAAGACAAAGGTATCCCTTGACTCCATCATTGCTAAGTTGACCGCATATGAGCTAAATAGTTATGATGGCAGTGTTCAAAAGACTGAATCAACCTTTAGAGAATCTGTTGCACCATCTAGAAAGGGAAAAGAAGTTGGAACTAGTTGTGAACCTAGACAAAGCAGAGATATGGATGATGAGGAGATCCTGATGGAATTTTAAGCTCTTCTTTCCAAGAGACTTCCTAAGGGAAATAGAAAATACAAAGGTAAGCTCCATTTGAAAAAAAATTTCTTGCAATAGGATAGGACACATTGCTGTCAACTATCCTAACAGTGATAATAAGGACAAATCAGAGAAGTTTAAAAAGTTCAAAGGAGGAAACAGGAGAAACTGTCTTGTTGCAGTCGATGAAGGTGTCACTAACGATGAATCAGAAGATGAAGAAAGCGAAGACATAGTGTTTGTAGCCTTTAAGGAAGATGTGTTAGACAAGAAGGCTCTTGTCTCCCACTTTGATAAATCTAATGAGTGGATTATTGATAGTGGATGTTCTCACCACATGATTGGTGACCGGAGAAAGTTTCTGTCTCTAGAAGAGTACGATGGAGGTGTAGTCCGATTTGGTAATGATGCACCATGTATGGTTAAAGGCAAAGGGTCCATCTCTCTAAATGGAAAGAGAAGTGTTGATAATGTGTATTGGGTAGGAGGTCTCAGGCATAGCCTTTTGAGTGTTGCCCAGCTGAATGATAAAGGACTCACTCTGGAATTCAAAAATGGAGTGTGCAAAATAAAAGGAAAGAGTGGTGAACTGATGGCCACCGGTATGCAGACCAAAGGTAACTTATTTTAGTTAAATACAAATATTAGTCAATGTCTAATGGCTAAGTTTGATGACAATTGGATATGGCATAAGAGACTCTACCATGTAAACTTTGATAATATTGTGAAGGCCAGTAACATCAAGGTAGTTAGAGGATTGCCTATGCTAAACAAACCAGAGAATCCTTTGTGCAGAAAATGTCAACTGGGGAAAATGTCTTCCTCAACCTTCAAAGGTAAATCTTTCATAGTAGATAATCTACTTGATCTTGTGCATACTAATTTGTGTGGTCCTAAGAAAAATAGGAGTGTTCAGGGAGATAGGTACTTTATGATTCTTACTGATGATTTCTCAAGAATGATGTGGGTCACATTCTTGAAAGACAAGTCTGTAGCTTTTGGAAAGTTTAAAGCCTTTAGAGCACTAGTTGAAAAGGAAAGCGATAAGAGGATTAAATGCCTTATAACCAATCAAGGAGGTGAGTTCACCTCTGGAGAATTCAATAAGTACTATGAAGAGAACGACATCAAGAGGCAATTGTTTGCCCCCCGGACACTACAGCAGAATGGCCTAGCAGAAAGGAACAACTGGACTGTAGTTGAAGCTGCCAGAACGATGCTGATTCAAGGGAAGGTTGCTCACACTTTTTGGAGAGAAGCGGTGAGCACTGCAGTTTACCTATGAACTGGGTACTCATCAAGAAAGGTAAGGATAAAACTCCTTATGAGTATTGGACAGGTAAGACTCCTATAGTTAGCTACTTTAGAGTATTTGGTAGCAAGTGTTATATTAAGAGAAGTGAACACCATAGCAAGTTTGATGCAAAATGTGATGAGGGAATATTCCTAGGGTATTCCACCAAGAGCAAAGCTCTCGAGTGTTTTAACAATAGGACTTAGAGAATTGTTGAAAGTATCAATGTTAGAGTTGATGAAACCTCTGAGAAGCTTGAGGAAACTAGCAGCGAGCGAGCGGTAGATGAACCGGATGTAACCTTTTGGGAATCGGTTGCAAAACAACCAAGTACAAGTAATAGTGCTCCTACACCGGTAGATGTTGATGTAGATGAAGAAGAGAATGAAGAGGAAAAGCAAGAGGAATCATTTAAGATCATTCCTAGGTATGTAAAGCTGCATCATGATCCAAAGCAGATCATAGGAGATAAGGATACATGAATACTAACAAGAAGAAAGGTCGGAGAGAATTCTTGCATGATTTCTGAATTTGAGCCCAAAACATTTAAAGAGGCACACAAAGATGAAGACTAGATTAAGGCTATTGAAGAGGAACTTGACGAGATAGAAAAGAATGGTAAATGGTCTTTGGTACCCAGACCTGAGCACAAAAATGTTATTGGCACCAAATGGGTTTTTGGAAACAAGCTGAATGAAGATGGCACAGTGGTAAGAAACAAAGCAAGATTGGTATGTAAGGGATATGCTCAAGAAGAAGGAGAACACTATGGAGAAACCTTTGCTCCAATAGCTAGATTAGAAGGTGTCTGAATGCTACTTGCATATGCAACCTTCAAGGGATTCAAAGTGTATCAAATGGATGTGAAATCTGCATTCCTGAATGGAATACTTGAAGAGGAAGTATATATAGAGCAACCATATGGGTTTTCCCTATTAGAAGACAGTGATATGGTGTGTAGGCTACATAGAACCTATTATGGATTGAAGCAAGCACCTAGAGCATGGTATGAACATTTACACTCCCATCTTGTGAAGATTGGATTTTAAAGAACAAGTGAAGATAGCAATATCTATCTGAAGACAGAAGGAGATCAGATTCTAATACATGAAGTGTTTGTTGATGACATAATTTTTGGAGGAGATGACAAGATGAGCCATGCATTTGCAGATGAAATGAAGAAGGAATTTGACATGTCACTAATCGGAGAAATTAAGTTCTTCATTGGACTACAGATTCAACAAATGAAAGATGGCATCTTTATCACTTAGTCCAAGTATGTCAAAGAGGTGTTGAATACCTTTGGCATGGAAGAAAGCAAACTAGTTAGTACACCGATGATGACCGGTTGTAAAATATCAAAAGAAGATGACTCAGCATTGGTGAATGAGAAAGATTACCGGTCAATGATTGGTAAGTTGCACTATGTAGTACACAACAGACTGGATATTGCACATGCAGTGGGCATTGCTGCACGTTTCCAAAAATGTCCAAGAGAATCTCACTTGGTAGTAGTTAAGCGGATTCGTAGATATCTAAAGGGAACTATAGATTATGGATTGTGGTATCCATTCAGTAATGATTTCAATCTCAAAGTGTTTACCGATGCCGATTGGGCTGGTAATGTGGATGACCGAAAGAGAACAACTGGTGGTGCATTCTTTCTCGGTGGTAGACTGGTCTCATGGATGAGCAAGAAGCAGAGTTGTATCTCTCAGTCCATAGCAGAAGCAACATATGTAGCAGCGTTTATGAACTACACTCAGACAATTTGGATGAAGCATGTATTAAGTGGTTTCAAAGTTCTTCTATCTGAACCAGTGAGTATATTTTGTGATAAGATAAGTGCAATTAATATTTCCAAGAATCTGGTATTGCATGCTAGAACCAAGCACTTCGAGCTCAAGTATCATTTCTTGAGGGAGAAAGTTCAGAACAAAGAGGTTGTATTGGAACATGTTTCCAGTAAAGAGCAGTTAGCAGATATATTCACTAAGCCTCTATCGAAGGCTACATTTACCTATTTAAGAGGTGAATTAGGGGTGTTGCCCCTTCAAGAGGTGAACTAAAGGTATGTGCTCCACATCAATTAGGTATTGCATTGTCAAATCTTTTCAGGATTGATGTGTTGAAGGATGCTACTCCTCAAGGGGAGAAGCATAGTAGATCATGGATGTTTTTGCCTCCACTTTGGCATTGTTGTCAAAGGGGGAGAAGATGTGAAGCAGAGAAGATATATGCAGTAGTGAAGACATATAATATGGAAGAAGATGTAGAGATATCTTTGTATATTGCCATCAATGCCAAAGGGGGAGATTGTTGGTATATGTGCAGAGTATGATGACATGATGGTATTGTATGTTGTTATTGATGTCAATATGATGAAGTATGAACCAGTGTATTGAAGTAAGTGAACTGGCAAGTGTGAACCAGTATGATGGTATGAACTGGTATATGCAGAAAGTGAAGCGGTATGTTGGAATGTGAATCGGTATATGCAAAGTTTGTATTGGGCTTTCATTTGATATGGCTATCGGTTGGTAGTCTCAGCTTCAGGGTTTCTGGTTGATGTATTCCAAGACTGTGTGATTTGACCGACGACATCTTGTGATGAGTTAGCATTGAAATGATGATAATATTTCATTGCCACGTCAGCCTTGTGCACGGGAAGAATCTCTTTGAGGATCTTGCATGAAGAAGATTGATTCTATCCACCTTAGGAATGTGCAAAATCTCTGTAAACAGTGGAGAGCGCGTGATGGGTAATCAACTTCCAGAAGCGATGAAGAACGGATGATGGAGAACATCTTGAGATTTGTTCAAGATTGTTTTACTCTATGTAATGTGCTTAAACAACCAAGATTGAACCGACTGTATTGGTAACCTAGATTCTTAGGGGTTTAGGGTTTATGGTACCGACCTAATTGTTGTCTATAAGGTTGATGATGTTTGTTATTGTAAAGTTGTTGGCAAATGATTGTATGTAAGGTGATTCTTGCCAAACCAGAGAAGTGAGTAGAAACCTCCAGAGTGTGATTGCAGATGTAAAGGAACTGAAGTGGATCTGCCTTAGCATTGAGTGATGTTATCAAATCAGTGTATTACCTGTTGACTTCTAACCATTTCAGCAGTTGGAAAATCCCTTTACCGGGTAGCTTTAACAGGCATTTTTGTAAATCCTTTAACAGGGTGACTCAAAATCATCTAGTTCTTAAAATCCTCTTGCAAGGTAACCTTTAACAGGGTTTTAAACTCTAGCCAGGTATTTAGCCATCCCTTAACCGGGTGATCCCTAGCAGGATCAGTTCCTAGCAGAACCAGTTGTAAAAGTATTTAACTAGACTAGGCTCCTAACAGAGCGAACTTCAGAAGAGTTCAAGAACAACTTGTGGGTATCCATCCCCACCATGGTTTTTCGCAGTTGGGTTTCCATGTGAAAAATGACTGTGTTATGTGTGATGTGTTTTCGTGTGATGTTTTAGTGTTTTCTGTTAAGCGGTAATGCAAGCTGATCTAATGGTCATTGTAATTTTGATGTATTACTCGCTTAAGCATATGGGTGAAGTTGAGATGAGATATTAGGTTGTGAGATGATCTAGATGTTACCGGTTTATGTCTGTTATAGTCATACCATGTTCTACCAAAAGCGCCTTGATTTAGATCTGTGATATTGTTTATCACTTAGTGCAGTCTTTGCAGTTTAAGTTGTTGAAGAAGTTTTTGTCCATACTGATTCACGCCCCCCTCTCAGTATCTGTTGTGTATTTACTGTTCATCATTATTTATCATATTTTATTTAAATTAAGTTCATTATGTTTGAATTAAGTTCATTATTTTCAATTAAGTTCAATTAAGTTCGTTATGTTCAATTAAGTTTATTATGTTTAAATTAAGTTCAATTACTTTATTATGTTTAATTAAGTTCACTATGTTCATTTAAAAATGACAACATTCAACTCATAAAGTTCAATTAAGTTGAAATATGTTTTTTAAGTTTGAATTAAGTTCATTTTCTATGACTAATTAAGATATATAATCTGTGACCAAGAAAACATATATATATAGTCCATTAAATATGTTCTAACACGTGTCAAAAATCCATGAATAAATACAAAGTATAATTTAGTACATGTAAAAATAGAGCTATCATTAGCAAAATCTAAGTCCCATAATCAATAAAATCTAGTGTTTTCTTCAATCCATGTGTACTAGATTGACCTATCTCATGCTATACAAGATAAAAAATATATATTCAAATAAGATTAATTATTAAAAATGAATTATTTTTCAAATAAAGTTGTGTGAACATATCAATGACATAAGTTTGATACATAAATTTAGTAAACTTACCATATGCAAGTGCTCAACACCTCCAACAACTTGCTCAGCATGTACTATCTTCTTAGGAGCTATGTCATCTTGTACAAGATAAGAAACACAAGAACACACACATGTTTCAATTTAAAAAAAAATTAAAATTCATTTATAGTTTGATTAAATAATCAACATTTAAAATACTGTACATGAGGCTGCTCATCTCCTCTACCAATATCTTGTGCACTTGGAGGTCTAGATGCACCTGAATCAAGACCAAAAGTCTCAGTAGCTAACTCATGTACAAGGTCAAATTAAGTGTTTTGTGAAGAAATTAGGTTAAAAAATATATTGAAGTATGAAATTTATTTTTGATTAGACTAGCAGGGTTTGAAGGGCCTTGAACCCATTACTAATTAAAAGGCAACAAAAGAGCAGCAGACCAAACAAGATGGGTTTTAACAAGGACCCAAAGCCTACATGTGTTTTCAAAAGGCACCCAAAACCTTTAATCCCATAAACTAATTATCTAGAAAGGCGGAATAAAGATGGCACCTAACCATCCATTACAGAACCCCTCAAGCAAAGTGGAGAAGGGGAGGGATTTTCCAAAGGTATGCCCAAGCCTTTACAAAGGGTTTTGAGTTGGCACCATGAACCAACCAGCTACAACTAATCTGAAAACCCCAACAACCAAACAACTTCTCATCTACCAAGATCCTCTCCACCTCCATAGAAGAGGAACAAGTCATAAAAGAGGTAAAAGAGAAGATGAGAGATCCAATGGTGAACCAACCAGGCCTCGTCCTTGCAATTGAGCAACAACAATCGACTGAAAGTTGCATAGATTGACCTCCATTCTCCCTCCCCAACTAGATCCCTACCTCAATTAGAGAAGCCACCACCTCAATAAGGGTAAGGAAAGAGAGAAACAAAAAAAATTACACCATCCCACCACCATGGCACCATCAGAAACCCCACTTCAAAACAGGCTGACTTCACCTCCATAGAAGTCATGTAGGAAGAAACCCATCAAAGAGTAGAAACCAACGCTATCTAAACCCCAACAAAACCAATATCTAACCAAAAAAAAGCCATCACCAAAAAGGGCCTTTTAAAGCTGCTAGCAGCCTTTTGGGTATTGAAAAGAACAAAGTGAGCCAAATAGCTAGCTCTATATGCCACAACAGAAAACCAGGGAATAAAATAAACCTCAGCACAAACAGACCAAGAAAAGGCCACCACCATGTATCATCCCACAATAGCATCCAAGAGAGTCATCATCCCATTAGAAAAAAAAAGTATCGTTCATCAGATCCAGAAGAAACCCTCCATAAAGAACTGTCAGGTGAAAAAAAAATAGGAGGTAGGGAACACCCACCACTTCCACAAGCTTAAGACCACTAAAGATAGAACTCAAAGGGAGAGCATAGACTAGACAACAACACCACCATTCCCCAAAAGCCATAGAATCCCACTAGAAGATGGTTCTTTGCACTAATAAACTAGACAACCTGCATAGAAAGAAGGCTCCAGAAACTTCAATCTCCCCAACCTTAAATACAAAATCCGCATGCTACCAACAAGGGAACACTCACCCAAGGTGAACACCAACCAGAATAGAAAACAAGGTATGACCACAACCTCCTCGAGCCAGGATAAGTCCTCGAATACAAAGAGGTCATCCCCACCATTGAACCCCAGCACATCTGGTCACAAGCTAGAACAAACAAGTTTTTAAACCAAACCCCCAGCCATAGTAGGAGACACCGCAAAAGGTAGAAACCCCATGATTAAGCCCAACCAACACCGAGCAGGAAAAACCTAGACATTGACACCTAGTTGAGCAAGCCCCCGACCACAAGGAGGGCAAAACAGGGAATACCCAACACCAGGGGAGCAAACTGTGTTACATCCATATAACGTAAGGAGGAAAGGGAACTCCATGACTTATGCCAAAACTAATCTTGCACACACCCAACCATGGCATCGCACATCCCACACAGCCAACTGGCCTTCGCCAGAGGTGAAGGACACTACACGTAGAGATTTTGAAACCACAGGGGGCAGAGTCCTAGCGCAAGAGACATCAAAAGGACCCAACAATTATAAAGACATAAGCTGCCAAATGGCCAGAACCGTAGTAACACCAAGAGAAAGGTGACTGCTACCATCCATCCATTCACCATCATCACCATTGTCTTTTGCCTCCCCTACATCGCTCTCTCCGCTGGAAACCCTACCTCCCCCACCACTCTCACTCATCATGTTTTTAGGTGTTCATTGAATCAAGCCAACCCAAACATTGTTTTAGCATGTTTTCCTCGTTTGCAAGCATATGAACTTTGTTAATCCCTTTAAATAATTATATATTGTGTTTAGACTTGAAATGATATCAATGACCCTTTATTTTGACTTTGATAAATTTCATGAGGATAACCTATCCTAATATAGTAGTGTCCACCTGCAAACACATATAATGAAATTATATTTATTAAACATATGTGTGTGATTTGTATTGAATTGAGCTAGTACAAATGCCTAAGTACATATAATATTTATTTTTTAAGATACATATAGTAGATGGATAATGAATGCTCAATGCTCGATGATGTGGGTGCCACACTTGTGACACCCCCTGGTCGGTACAACATAGAGGCTGCATGACCTAAGCCCTAGAGAAACAAACATTCAACATTGAACATGATAATTTTATTTATTTATTTTTCAATTGTAAAATTTCATCATAATAACTTAAATAGTTCAATGCCTACATAAATTGTTATTTATACCAAAAAAGGTGTTCCAAGATATGTAGGTGTAGATAAAATATTGAATCAAACATTAGGTGTATCCCTCACCTACATACCCCAAAAAATTAATATCTCTCTCTCTCTCTCTCTCTCTCTCTCTCTCTCTCTCTCTCACACACACACACACACACACACACACACACGTATATATATATATATATATATATATTTGTTCGAGATGATCATCTGAGCAAAGAAAATCCATATATGTTGTGATATCATCTAATGTAGCTACAGGTACATTTGAAGTGGATTGAGGATTCAAAGTAGGACCTACACATATCTGATGACAATTCGTACACATATGTGGCATTGACCACAAAGTAGTTACCATGTGGGAAGCTTGATCACTAAGGTTACCCAAGAGGGCACTCAAAGAACCTAAGATGGAAACCAATGCTTTATGTTGCACATGTGCAAGAATAGATAGAGAAATAGGAGGAACTATGGGTGGAATAGGTAAAGGTGTAATCGTATGTACCCCTAATATGTGTTATGGCATGCCACCACCAACACCCTTAAATGACCTCATGTCAAAATAATAGGGTTTTATACCCAGTACAAACCCACAATATAATTTCTTCAAAAACTACAAAAGGTGCCTCATAAACACAATGTGGTGGATGATAAAAAACCATCCACCGTCTATCCCATAAATGTGTAGATATCTGTGGATGTTGACACCACCTAATTGAAATTCTTTTTTGGGTGGTAGGAATAAGTAGTTTTGTTTGAGGGTTAATGAAATATGGGGATATATGTGCTTTGGCAATTTTGAGATCATTTCTTTTTTTAGAAGTGTATCCATTATCATAAAACTGATGCAACCGCTCTCTCTAGTGGTGGAATTGATCTAACATTGTATCAACAGATCGAACAAAGTTTACAACAACTTCAATTGAAGTTGCAAATTGTAGAAGATGAGGGGGGCGTCAAGCTCATTTCCAATTGCATTAATATTTTGTTGTATGATCTTTGATATTTTCATTTATTTGTGCTCTCAATCGAGCCGCGTCTAATCTAGGGGATGGGGGTGGGAGGTTTTGAGATTGGAAGGTTGAGGTGGGGGATTTTGACCTAACAAATCATTATGTCAAAGACATCCATGATAAAGATAGCACCTGCATATATATAAATATACATAAACCATATACAAAATTACAAGTTGAAGAATCTATTTCCATATTACAAAAAATGTATTTATAAGTAAAAACATACATATAATCTTTACATAATTATAACATACGTTGGTGCAGGAGCACCTCCTTACTCATTAGGCCTCCATGAGGTCAATATATGGAAGACAAGTGTTTTGATGGATTTTCAATGTAAATAAGGTCAATTATGATCATTTTTTATGTAATAAGGTCATCTAGACCAATATTTGTTATGTATAGTCATAGGTTGTACTCATATTGGCAAAATTGCTTCAAGATTGCTCAAAAGTTGTAAAAAGTTGTCAAATAGTGCTCAAGGTGTCTAAATGGTCCATTTTGATGTAAAATGTGACGTGAAGGTGTTCTTATGTCCATTTGGACCTATTTTGATGTTTTGGCAGTGATAGGAGAGTCTAGGATCAAAAGTTGTCAATGTTGCAAAAGTTGTCATAATGTTGTCATGTGTCAATAACACAAAAAAAAGTGTTTTTGTGTCTCTAATGATAATAGGGATTTATAATTCAGTTTTTTGTGGTTGGTGTGGTTATGTGGGTATATAGATATCCTTCCAACCTAGTGGGAGAGGTTTCTGATCATTGTATGGTGAGAAAATCAATAAAGTTTGGAAGATTGCTGCACTTTTCTGAATTTTCTCTACATAACAGTCTGAAAACATGAAGTTTTCCATACCATAAACTTTTCATTTTCTTGGAAAAATTATTGGATGTGATTCTGGGGTGAATCCTCTTTCATTTTCTTTTGGTCTTGTGTCATTTCATTCATTTTTTAGGAAGATATCACATTTTTAGTAAAAACTGTCCAAACCCTACCTAGGGCTGACAGTAAGCATAAAAAAAAGTAAAACTTTATTTCTATTCAATTTAAAATCACTCCAATGGGTGGAAAAACCTTTTACATATATGTTTTCTATTTCCTATGTCTTGCAAGGATCCATGAAGCATTTTCTACGTGTTGTTGAAGGACACAAAGTCTAATATTGTGTCTCAGACAGTGGACAACAATGTATTGTTGGTGTTTTGAAGGTGTTGAAGTGCAAATTGGGCTCCCAAAGGTTGGTTGAAGGCTTGGAGAGGTGTGAGGGGTTAGTGCAGACCCTAATCAAGTGTTTTTTGCGCTTGATTGGCCAAAATACTCACCATTTTATGAATGTCCCAAAATTGGGTATGTTGTTATCCTAAGGAACTAGTAGCCTGACATATTATGAATATGGTTCAAAGTAAAGGTTTTATGAGTGGACAATTTGGGAAGGTTTGTGGTAGTCCTTAGTAACTGTTGGAAGTATTAGGAAGCCTTGGTGAGATTAGTTGACCTTAATTATTATGATTGTCCTAAAGATGTTTTGGCTATCATAGAAAATGGTGAACCAATGTTAGGTGTTGTGTGGGTAAAGAAAGTCCCTTTTTTTCATGTTTGGGAAGCCAAGAAGAGTCTTTGAGGGGTTGTGTATGTGTTTGGGAAGAAACTATTGTTGGTGTGAGTTGGTATTAGATGAAGAGAAGGAGACCTATTTGAGGGTAGTCCTAATTGAGTGACCCATTGAAGTTGGTGAGTGTTTGAGTGTTGTGGGACATGGTTATGAGTTCAAGAACGTTTAATAGACATGGAGAATGTGTGTGTATGGTTGGATAAGAGATTGAAAATATTGAGTGGGTCTTGGGCTATTGAAGCCTAGTGAGTAGTTTGTGAAGTTAATGAAGAGTTTCACCTATTGAGTTGGTGAGTTGGGAGAATGATATCCCTAGTTGGTTAAGTTAGTTGGATTCTCTGCATCATACGTATACTTATTTCTCATCATTATATAATTTATATATTTTTCATAAATAAATGGATCCATGTAAACATATGAAATGTTATGAGAGTTTGATAGCTATGATGCTTACATAGAATGCTAATATGAACTATATACACTAATAAAAATAATTTTTAAATTTAAGGGTAAAA
Source organism: Cryptomeria japonica (assembly GCF_030272615.1). Classification (NCBI taxonomy): domain Eukaryota; kingdom Viridiplantae; phylum Streptophyta; class Pinopsida; order Cupressales; family Cupressaceae; genus Cryptomeria; species Cryptomeria japonica. The sequence continues at coordinate 717,224,531 of NC_081409.1, read as the reverse complement.
TGGTTAGTGTTAGATGGAAAATTACCTTACTCTACCCTCTATTTGGTGTGTTTTCCAACTACAATAACACATGAAGTAATGGTTGTGTGTATTCCTAATTCTAGTGTTTGTTTTGTGTGCAAGGATTTGTAGATACCGAGTAACTAGATAGCATGATGTATAACTATTGTGATTTATTCTTGTACACTAGAGGTGAGGTGAGGAAAATATCTAGTGAATTAAGTTACTTACTTCAAGGAGGATTTGGCTATAGAAATCTATTGCAATAGCGGAGGATTGTTATGAGAGATATTGAAAAGGAAAGCCCCTAGTGATTGTAGGAGAGTATTTCAAATAATATATAAATTTAAGAGTGGAGAGGAAAATAAAAATCGAACAATGTAGTCTTTTCAAGTTTTATACATGAATAAAGGTAAGCATATGGTAGATATCTAAAAACTTAGCATTAAACCTTAAAGATAAAACTAAGTAAGAATTTTGTAAGACACAATGAGCTAGAAATACAAATTTATTTTTCTCAAGCATTTATATAGATTTTTTTAGGTCAAGCTTACATTTAAAAGATATTAGGGCTAAGATAAATGTTTAAGAGATTCAAGAAAAAAAATTAAAAAGTTGAATAAGAACACAAGCACTTATGGAAATAGTATCCTTTAGAAACCAACACTCAAGGTTTCAAGGTGGGGTTTGATATAGAGAATGGTGATTTTTTATGCTTTTGTAGCTCATTATAAATTATTATAGTCCTAGAAATTATAAAAATGGTAACTAAAACATGACTAGGAGAATGAACACCAAAATTAATGAAAAACATAAGACAAGAGTTTCATCCAACTACATGTTCCCTACAATAAATTAGAGTAGGAACATGATAGAATAGATGTGTATAATGATAGGAAATTTGAGTAAAGGTTCCCTATAACATAAGAAAAGACCATATTGAGTAAAGGTTCCCTACAAAACCCTAATTTATGTATGTTACCATGATATCATGATAACCCTAATTTTAGTGTTATGTATGTTATCATGATAACCCTAATTTATTGAAAAAACCTTCAATAATAGAAAGAATAGAATACAAAACACAAGAAAACTTTAAAATGTCAAGAAGGTGAAAATGGCATACTTGGGAGAGTGGGATTTGTTTCTAGGAGGTGTCCAAATTTGAAACAAAACATGAGGCCACATTTTGGTTTTCCTTTCACACTTGAAATGAGAGGAAAGAAATGAAATCACACAAAATTAAAATGAAAAAAATTTCTTTTAGCAAATGGGGTCCTGTTATTTTTCTAAGCTTGAGGCCCCGAAGCGTAATTGGGGCTTGTTTTGTCTTGGTGGAGCATTTTACAATTCATGCACTTCTCCCTAAGTGGGACTCAACTTTGTGCACTTACACCATGTGTAGTACTCTTTCACACATGTTTAAATTTAACAATCAACCTTTTCTGTCAAGTAATTTATTATGATGGTTGTTCATTCTTTCCTCACTCACCTAGAGCCCTATTTATAGTAGGGCCTACTATTCAGCTAAGCCCTATCTAAAATTGGGGAAATCAATCTAGATACTCTAAGATAAAGGTGATATTAAGATATATTTTAATATCAATAAAATTATATACAAACGAAATGAATATTCTAATAATATTTTCTAATTTGACTATCTACCTAAAATTTCTCCTTCAATGTAATAAAGTATTTTTAAATTTTCATTTTTTTTGTGACAAAAATGCCTAGATATGATCATACTATAATAAAATTTAGCTCCTATCTAGCACACTTCAAAACAAAAATATATTTTCTCCTCTTGCAACTTTTATTTTCAATAAACACAAAGAAGTCTCATGCATTTCTTCGCATTTTGTGCAATATGAGATGCATGGAGCTACTAGGAAACTAGAAAAGTCAATTATCTAATCTTTGACCACAAGGTTATAAGCTGTCACATTCTAATGGCTTCAACATCCCATTTAGTAGAGTCCCATTCTTCCATTATATTAACTTGTAACTTGTTCCATCTAAGCCTCTAGTCACCTAACCTTATCTTCAAACAATGTAATGGAGCCATATGACTATGGCTCAATTAACACCTCCAATTGGTGTGTAGCCTCATCAACCTCCTTTTTTGTGGGCAATGTGCATCATAGTAACTCTCCCTAGATCTAAATTGTCAATCCACCAATGAACCATGCCTTGCTTCTAATATCATATATGATCAGACAATTTTTAAGCTGACTCTTTAAAGTGCTCATAATATGCTTACATAAACTCATCTAGTTTTTTTCTTATCTCCTTGGGGATAGCTATATTCCATTATTTCATCTCTAGATAGTCAAAAATAAAAAGGAAATTTGTCTTTAAATTACCTCCATGTTAATCAAACTACTAGTATGGTTAGTGCATGCATACTAATGAGGTGTGCAACCTTGCAATGTTTTTGTCAATAGTCTAATTTGTGTTTGTGAAAACTTATATGTTACACAATCTTGCAATACATTTTAACGTTGAGATACATCCTCACCACTCAAAATGGGTTAGTTAGAGTCAACTTATAACCAATTACATGATTCTATAATAAGACATGAGACTATGTGACACAAGCATTTGACGTAATTAATGTACTTATAACAAGATAAACAATCTTAGAAACTTAACTGAAACTAGAAATAACTTGGTCAAATATAAAACTATATGATGTTACCTCTATTTCCTCCTCTTCTAAAGCCTCACATTGTAATATATTCTCTATAGGCAAATGTATGCCCTTATTACTCAATGAGCATATACTAGTATTGGGATTATGCAAAATGGTGACCATAGGTCACAACATGTTTCATCCCCATCAAGATGCATACACTCTATCATTGTAACATATGCTCAAATTCATTCAATAGGCATTATATTCTATAGATCAACAATCCCTAACTAAGAACTATTAATTTTCTCCATTAATATCATTTTGTAATGTCTAATATGATACTCCAATTTCTACACCCACCTCATTCATATAAGGTCTGCCGATTTCAATTCTATTTAGAATTGAATGATTATAATATCATATTATTTTTCATATATTTTCTATGCTCATGACACACTCTTAGAAATCCTCTCCATCTCAATTTTTAACTATGCAAGAACTAGCTATACCCTCAACCACTCACCCATAAGTGTGATGAGGGACTACTATGAGGAAGCTTTCACTTGTTTTTCTACAAGTAGCATCTTATCCCATAGACTTTTGATTAGTTTAAAGATCTTACATTTGAGAAGTGTAAAAATAGGTAGTCAATGATTCTTTTGTGAAAATATGTATGGTAACTGTAGACACCCAAAATTGTCATGTCTAATTAAATAAATATTTTATTTATGTAATTATCTAAGCCTAATTCTTCTATTAATTAAATAAATTTTTATTTATTTAATTAATTCATTTATCCTCTTCTAGCCTTATTTCTCATTTAAATAAATACATTTATTTATTTAAATTATCCCTTTCCTAAATTAAATAAATATTTTATTTATTTAATTGCCCTACTTCTTCTATTAATTAAATAAATCTTTATTTATTTAATTAATTCATTAACCTTTTCTACGCATGACACATGTCATTCATCTCTTATTTCCTACACTACCTACCTCTTTCATTATTTTGGTATTTCTTATACCTACCCTCTAATCCTAGCCGACCTCTCTTTTTACACCTCTCAATCTTAACCCTCCATTTTCTATTGTGTCTTCTATTTAAGGAGATGCTTTCTTCATTACCAAACCCTAATGATTAATTTTGGAGGACTTAGCTACATTACAATTCTACTTGTAACCACATTCCGTTCTTTATTGAGCTCTTGTGCACATAAAAATCTGAGAGCAAGCATATCAAACAAGATCAATGGAGATAGGAAGAATGGAGATCAAAACCCTAGTGGACATGTGATGGTATAATCTTTGTGATTTTTGAGTTATATTTGCATTGTCTTAGGTTATCTTCATATGTTATGGTGGATCTTTGTTCATTGTTAGGCTAGGGTTTGGTGGTTGAATCCATTTTAGTCTTTCAATATTGTTGTTTATTGCTATCCATTTTCACCATAAACATTTTGGCACGCCCGGTGGGACTCTTGTCCCTTTGCATTTAACATTTTTGTTGCAGATTTTGCATTTTTGAAGTTGCAGATCGGACGATTTCGACGACATTTTAGGTTTTTTCCACGTCTGCGAGTGTTCGGATCGCGTTTTTGTATTTCAGAGGCGTCTGTGATATCTTTTATCGCGTCTGTGTTTCTGTCATTTTCTATTTTTGCAGGTTTCCTAAAGTCGCGTCTGTGATCCCGAATCGCGTCTGTGAACCATCTGATCGCGTCTGCAGAATAAAAAGGCGTCTGTGTTCTGAAATCACGTCTGCGAATCACAGAACCGCGTCTGTGTCGGACAGACGCGTCTGTGTCTGGTATAATAGCGTCTGTGCATTCTGTTTTGCAAAATTTTTTTCAAGTTTTTCGATTCGGCTTTTCGGATTTTGTACTTAGGGTTTCAGATCTGGTTTATTTTTGGCTAACCTTTGTAGATCTAGCTAACCTGGTTTGTGCAGCTTGCTTTGGAGGCAAATACGTTTTTGTTGAAGGCCCCTTTTCACAAAGTCTTTTTTGGGTTTTCTAAAATTTACCTAACTTGTGTGCTTGCAGGAAGGGGTTATCATTTGAAACAACCCAAACTACTAACAATTTTGTTGCAGGGCCTTAGCTAGGGTTTTGTAATTTTATTTGTGTGCCTTGTCTTCATAGCTTAGCAAACACTTCAATTGGTGCACTAAAATTGAACCATTGTCTTTTGTGTCTTGAGCAATAGGCTCTTTTTGTTTATTCTTTAGAGGGCCTGTCTTCCCGTGTGGTCATTAGGACTACTAGTGAGAAGAGAACGACCCAAGTGGTAGCAAAAGAAAAGCCATCTTCTTCCAAGCCACTATAATCAAATGTATTCATGGTGAAAACTATGAATAACGTGTGCTGATTAGTTCATACCGACACTATGTCTCCCCATAAACCCGTTTGATCAAATTTATTTGATCATTTGTAGGGCGTAACCCCTACCGGCTGGGAGCCTTCTGTATTTACAGAGCTGAAAGTGCCGCATGTATGGCCACACGAGCGGATGCCCTTACTAGTACCTCATTGTTTTAGATGCCCAAATCCTTCTAGTTGTTGAGGCAGGAGGTCGGACCTCTGGTAGCGGCCCACACACATACGGTTCTTAGTAGAGATACAAAGTTCGCCATGGGGAGTTTTCATGGGGACTGATGCTTGGCTGACCCGAGAAGTGAGTGCCGAGGGTGGAGCCAGTGAGGTCAAGCATCTAAGTATCCGCTCTGAATAGCGTAGCCTCGGGGGTAAAACCCCATGTGGGATCAACAATTATTGTCCTGGCCAGCCATAAGAATTGTGCTTGACTTATGATAAACATTCAAACAATCAAGACAAAACAGCAAAACATTGTGTCTTTTGTGTCTTCAAGTGTATGCAAAAACTTTTTACATCAAACAACACACTTTTTGGAGTCTAAACAGTCTGCAAACATTGGGTCATCAACACTGTGTCCTCTTGTCACGAAAAACAGTCGAAAAATCAGATTTGGTCACAGCAAAACAAATTCACAGATAGGAAAGATTGCACTAAGGTTACAGAAACGCGTCTGTGTCTGTTAAAACCGCGTCTGTGTCTGATAAACGCGTCTGTGAAGTACAGAATAGCGTCTGTGTTTTTACCAGCGTCTGTGTCGAACAGAGACACGTCTGTGTCTGGAAATCGCGTCTGTGAAGTATACAGGCGCGTCTGTGTCCACAATTGCAAAAACTGTTACAGTCTTAGCAAACATCAACAGGAAATCTCAGAATCACGTTTGTGTCAAACAGAATAGCGTCTGTGTCTTCAAACCGCGTCTGTGAAGTATACAGAGGCGTCTGTGTCAGGATTTGAAAAAAGTTTAACAGTCAAGCAAACAAAGAAATCAGTTTCGGCACACTTGAGCTTCCTAGGTTATCTCTTCAGGTTTCATCTAGTATTCAGCCTGTTCTAAGGTCTTACACAGTCCATCATTGCTTCATACCTCATTTTACATTCATACTTGTCTAAACCTGAGTCAAAAGGTCACTTGCTTGTCCTCACTATACTTTGTCAACACACTACATACTACAACACTTTGCTAAGTGGTCCCTCATCAAGGTTTCTTACCTTTGGGTCTCATTTGGTCTTACTTAGAGTCAAGGTCAGCTTACCTCATCAAGAGAAACTATCCTCTCTTTGGAAGTCACACCTACTCTACAACATACATACTTGGTCTTACACTTTGGACATTGCAAGTAAACTTCAGATTCATTTACACTCCATACAACTCTTGGTCTTACATACTCTTGTCATTTTCGTCTAAGTCTCTCACATATTGGTCTAACACCTAGTTCATGGTTGAAACCCGTCTTCAAAAATCTAGGAGAAAAGCTAAAGAAGCTCAAGGGCCCGTAAACATGAGTTCTTATGAGTATGACAATGATGTCTTCTACAATCCTGAGCACACTACATTACCAGACATGAATGTTTATAGACACAATCCAAATATGGAAAGCGCAAACGCTATACACAACGCTACACACAATGATAATGTGGACAATTCTTCAATACTATCAGCAGACATACAAGAATCTATAATGGATCCTCAATTCAATAGATTGGTTGAAGAGATAATGAGGAGAGATCGTCAATACTTTCTAAACATGATGGCACAAAGTGGAGCTAAGATACCACATGATTTTGACTTATCTCAACTTATGGAAAGTAGACCTTCACAACAAACTCAACCAAATAGTGGAGGACCCAATAATATGATGCCGGAGTCACCATCAGTTTTGCTTCAGAAACCAGCAATCCCACATACACAAGCTCAAATGCACGATACTTACACTCAAAGACCATCATGGAGGCCTTATGTTCAAACACATACTCAAGATATGGGTCAACCAAGACAAATGGATACTCAAGGACTTCCTCAAAATTTTGACACAAGAAGACCTCATGCCAAAATTGGGGGCAACACAATGGAAAATGAAAGGCCCATTGAATATGGTTTATATACACAAAACAGATATGGGGTCCCTCAACAAGAAATTATGCCAAGTGCTCCATACATGTCGCAGCAATATCGACCTCCATATGGACATGTCTACGATCAGTATCATCCATACATGCAACAAGCTCCTCTTCAAATGGGTGTTTCAAACATGGGATATGCTACAAGAAATCCATCTCCTCCCAAAAATAATTTGGAGCAACAAATTAGAGATCTACAAAAGAAAGTGGAAGACATGGGCACATCAAAACCCACATATACTATGAGAGATATATGCCCTTATCCCTTTGATAAGAGCATTCCAATGCCTCCGTTTCCTCCGCACTTTGCAACACCGAAATTTGACAAATATAGAGGGAGAGGAGACCCCAAGGCACACATAAGACAATTCTTCACAGCTTGCATTGAGGTAGCAGCAGAAGAAACATACTTAATGAGGTTGTTCCCACAGAGCTTAGGAGATCAAGCGATGGAATGGTTTTCTCAATTACCTCCTGGTATTAAGTCATGGGGTGACTTAGCAGAGGCATTCATTCAACATTTCTCTTACAACATTGAAACAGATGTCTCAGTTACTACCTTGTGCAATACGAAACAAAAAGAAGGAGAATCTTTTGCGTCATTTTTACAAAGATGGAGAAACTTAGCTAGCAGATGCTCTTGTGAAATCCCGCAAAAACAAATGGTGGAAATGTTCACACAAAATGTTAACAAGGCTATTGGTTATGATCTCAGAAAAGCTTGTTTGTCTACATTTAAGGATGTCATTGAAAAGGGCCTAGCAACAGAAAAGGTCTTGATTGAACAAGGAGTTATCAAACTATTCAAAGAAAACAAAGAGGACTTTAAGGGAAAGGACAAACCAAAGTTTTGGAACAAGAACAAGAACACCGTTAATGATGGTGTTGTTGATGCCAACACAGTGAGACCAAAGTTCATCTTTTCTGGATCAAATTCTACCAACAATCAAGTGAACAATCAAACGGCTGCTAAACCATGAAGGAAGTACACTCCATTGGGAGAACCACTTGAATCAGTATTCAAAAAGCTTGTAGCAAACAAAGTGATCACGGTCCCATATTTTCCTCCATATGAACCAAAGGTAAAACCGAATTGGTGGAATGATGATGAATATTGTGAATTTTATAAAAGCAAGGGTCACAAGACAAGTAATTGCCATCGATTGAAAAACATTGTACAAGATCTCATTGACAGAGGAGATATTGAGATTGAGGGACATTCATCTAACCAAGAGCATGAGGTGTTTAAGGAACCATTCCCAAAACATGACAAGGGAAAAGGCAAAGTCACAGATGATCAAGCCAATTACACCAGAACATCTTACAATTATGATTCCACTATTAATCACATCTCAATGGACAATCATATTTCTACCATTACTATCAAAAATAAAAATCCTGAGAATCCTCCTCAGCGACCTAAAATTGTCCTAAAAGGTGTGGGATCTTCATCCGAAGCTACCTCTGAATGTCATGTTACAACCCGTCGAGGTAAGATCACATTGCCAGGAACCTCTTCTAAGAATACCAATCTTCCGTCAACTAAGCCTGAGTACGATCTTGTAGAGCAATTAGGGAAAACACCCGCACTCATCTCTATTCTTGAGCTCTTACGTATATCTCCTGCACATAAAGCTGTCCTTGACAAAACCTTGAGAGATACTGCTGTCCCTACGGATCTAAACGTGGATCAGTTTCAAGCCATGGTGGGATACCTATCCGTTCCACACTCCCTCACATTCACAGAAGCCGATGACGCCTCCATAAGTCAGCCTCACAATGCACCTCTACATATTGAAGCCTTCATACATAAACACCGAATAAAACGAGTCCTGATAGATGGAGGAGCAGGTCTTAATATTTGTACATTGAGCACCATCAGACAATTGGGATATTCTGACAAAGCTGTGAATGCTACAAACCAAATCACTATTAAGGCTTATGATGATGAAGAGCGTTCGTCCAAGGGCACAGTCATCTTACCACTAAGAATAGGGCCAGTCACAAAGGACGTGATTTGTCAAGTCCTGGATCTAGACCTCACGTATAACATATTGCTAGGACGTCCATGGATTCATGAAATGAGAGCGGTCCCATCAACATACCATCAGTGCATAAAATTTCCTCATAATGGAGTCGAGGTAACGGTCAATGGTGATCCAAATCCATTCACATATTGCAATAACTTGAGATCACATACTGAGATTATCATTCCCAGCAATCGTGAGGCTACTCCTTCTTCAGCATATATTGATCTTGAGTCATTAAAGCCCTCGACATCCAAACAAGGTGAACTTAGAGCCAAGTTTCAAGACAAAGGCATGGGAGAATACACTCTGAATCAAACCATGTTCTTACGACAAGTCATGAACTCCCCCAAGGAATATGGGAGACCACATCCTAATAAGCAAATCTCCATCATGCTCCTCAAATGGGATCCTACCGTCTTTCAAAAATGGGGTGAACTAGAGGAAGAAAGTTTATATAAAATGCTATATAAGGACGCTGAAGATGATACACATGATCAAATTATAATACCCTGTGAAAACTATGGTAAAGGTTTCAAAATTCTGCAGAGATTCGGGTATGATGGAAAAAGTCCTCTCGGACTACGCAAAGAAGGTGTCATGGAGCCTCTACAACCTGAGCTAACTACAAGAAGGGAACACTCTAAGGGGCTTGGTTTTCTAAATCCCAAGATTCAACACAAGAGAACAAAACAGATATGGCGAGTCAAAGTGGCTGAAGTTCAACAAGAGGATAATTATTCCACAGACTCCAATGAGTGGGAATGGGGTTCAGACAAATCCTCCAGCGATTATGAACTTAATGAGACATTTAGAGAGCCAGATGAACCTACAGAGGAGGAGGAGTTTTACAAGAAATTCAGAGTTGGTCAAGAACCGACCCATAAGGATCCCGCACAAGCTTCGTTTCAGGGCCCTAGGTCAGGATCACATAGGATGAGGACACCTGTCCCTGAGGGTGCTATTAGTGATGATAATTTGGACTCACTCACGATCGAAACTGATGAGGAGAGTGCCATTGACGACCTCGATGACTACCTTGACATACCTGAATATAACCACATCTTCACTATTAGCCTTGCGGACTCTAAAAACACTAAAGACCTTCCCCTCGTTCACCCCCAACTCATTGACTGGGATCAGGATGGACCACCACAGATTGATACATTTCAAAATGACGAAGCTATTGTTGATTATCTTGGCATTCGCGATGATCTTCCTCTTGGAGACCATAAAGTAGGATACGCCATAGAGCTAAATAACATGGCATACTTTGGTGAGGGTGTCGGGCCTTCTAGTCGCAAAAATGTGAAAATAAAGACAAAACAAGGGTCTTATGGCGAAAACCACACTGTGGCGCTCTCTGACTCTAAAAAAGTAAAAAGAAAGGACGTATCTGAGGGTGAAAACCTCTCTGAGGCGCCCGAAGATGGAAGGCTTGACATTCTCCCAGCATCATACGAGGAAAAATCATCCATGTTGGTAGAGGAGACTATAAAGACAAACATTGGTACAGCAGAGGTTCCACACAACATATTTTTAGCTCAATCATTGACAGAGGCCGAGAGAGCAAAATTCATAAGCTTCTTTAAGGAACGACAAGTCAACTTCGCATGGTCTTATGCTGATATGCCTGGACTAGACCCCGACTTAGTAATGCATCATTTAACAGTCAAACCGGGGGCAAAACCAGTAAAACAGAAATTGAGAAAAATGCATCCACAGGTGGCATTGCTAGTCAAGGCAGAGCTGGAGAAATTACTAGATGTCGGATTCATACACCCAATTGATTATCCTGAATGGATTTCCAACTTAGTACCTGTTAGCAAACCAGATCGCAGCATCCGAATATGTACAGACTTCAGGGATATCAACAAGGCTTGCCCGAAGGACGATTTCCCATTACCAAACATTGATTTAATTGTTGATCTCACAGCAGGCCATGAGATGTTATCTTTAATGGACGGATTCTCTGGATATAATCAGATCAGGATTGCACCTGAAGATCAACATAAAACATCATTCACTTGTCCATGGGGAACCTTCTGCTGGAATGTCATGCCCTTTGGGCTGAAAAATGCAGGTGCCACGTATCAACGAGCCATGACTACTATCTTCCATGATCTCATGCATGTAAAGGTGGAAGATTATGTCGATGACCTTTTGGTTAAATCAATAGACAGAAATACACACTTGGACATACTTTCAGTTGCTTTTGATAGGCTGGAAAAATACAAGGTAAGATTAAACCCAAAGAAATGTGTCTTTGGAGTAACCTCCGGGAAGCTCCTAGGATTCATTGTGTCTAAAAGAGGAATAGAAGCGGATCCAGCAAAAGTCAAGGCTATCTTGGACATGCCGCCACCCAAGAATATCAGTCAACTTCGGTCTTTACAAGGGAGACTCCAGTCCATACGAAGATTCATAGCACAACTTGCAGATAAGTGTAATCCTTTCCAGCACCTGCTACACAAAAACATTAAGTTCAAATGGGACGAGAACTGTCAACAGGCTTTTCAGGCACTTAAAGACTATCTTTTGAACCCGCCAGTTTTGATGCCACCAATTCCGAATCAACCATTGCTACTTTACATATCAGCTACTCCAACAGCACTGGGGGCACTACTAGCACAGCAAATACCTGACGGCAAGGAAAAAGCAGTCTACTATATCAGTCGCACATTGGTGGGATATGAGCTGAACTACACACCAATTGAGCGTGCATGTCTCGCTGTGGTCTTCGCTTCACAAAAATTACGACATTATATGCTTACTCACAAAACCAAGTTGATTGCCAGAATTGATCCACTAAAATATCTACTCAACAAAGCTACACTTACTGGGCGATTGGCCAAGTGGGTAATGATTTTGAGTGAATTCGACATTGAATACGTGGACAGAAAAGCCATAAAAGGACAAGCCATTGCAGATCAACTGGCAGATGCTCCCATGATAGATGATGTTCCTCTACAGTCAGAATTTCCAGATGAGTCCATTCTAACAATATCACCTGCAAAGCCATGGCAACTATACTTTGATGGCTCATACACACAGCATGGGGCAGGAGCGGGTATACTCTTTATAACTCCCCAAGGCGATTCTATACCAAAGTCATACCACTTATCATTTCCTTGCACCAACAATATAGCCGAATACGAGGCATTAACAACTGGGTTAAGAATTGCAGTTCAGTGGAAGATCCAGGAACTTCGTGTTTCTGGCGATTCTCAACTTGTCATCCGTCAAGCAACTGATGATTATCAAACAAAAGATGAAAAGCTAATGCCTTACAAACAACTGGTAGATGATCTGAAACAACACTTTGCAAAGATAGAGTTTGAGCAGATACCAAAAGAACAGAATCGCGCTGCTGATGCCATGGCTACAATTGCTTCACTCATTGACCTACCGCAAAATGAGACCTGTTATGAGTTCCTGGTTGACAACTTGCTGATTCCGTCATATGAGATCACTCTCACGGAAATGATATGTGGTGTTGGTCCTGAATCCCAGTTATATGGTTCCATATTCACATACCTTCGCGACAACATCTTACCTCCCGATTTATCGAACAACCAACGCCGCACTTTCATCCGCCAATCCTCCCGATACATTATCCTAGCTGATATCCTATACCGGCGAGGTCTAGATGGCACCCTCCTTAGATGTTTAGAGAGTGACGAAGCTCAGATTACGTTACGAGAAGTGCACGAAGGGATATGTGGTCCACATACTAGTGGTCCTACCTTGGCCAAGAAACTCATCAGGACTGGATACTACTGGCCTACTATGGAAAAAGATGCATATCAGTTTGTCAAGAAGTGTAAGCAGTGTCAAATTCATGGAGACCTCATACACGCACCAGCACAAGAACTACAGCCACTTGCATCTCCTTGGCCCTTTTGTCAGTGGGGACTCGATCTCATAGGCAAGATTCACCCTCCTTCTTCCAACGGACATAAATTCATTATCACAGCCACAGAGTATTTCACAAAGTGGATTGAAGCCGTGCCTCTCACGCAAGTTACTGGGAAACAAATCGCTACTTTCATCCTGAACTACATCATTTGCCGATACGGGATTCCTACTTCCATTATCACTGACAACGGGCGTCCTTTCAAGAACCAGGATGTTCGTGAACTCTGTGAGCGATTCCATATCTCTCATCGTTTCTCCACACCATATTACCCCCAAGGTAATGGCCAAGCTGAGGCGTCTAACAAAACAATTCTCAAAATACTTAAAAAGACAGTCGACGATGCTGGCCGTAACTGGCATGTCCAACTCAATCCCGCACTTTGGGCCTATCGTACCAGTGTCCGCACACCTACAGGAGCTACACCTTACTCACTTGTCTACGGTGCTGAAGCCATCTTGCCTATTGAGGTCGAGTTACCTTCTTTACGGGTCTCCTTGAGAAACATAATCAACGATGAAGACTACAGGGTCTCTCGCCTACAAGAACTAGAACTGCTGGAGGAACGACGACACACTGCTTTTAATCATCTCAAGGCTTACCAACAACGAATGAGTCGCAGTTACAATCACAAGGTCAAGCCTCGCACATTTGAGGTAGGTGACTTAGTCCTCAGAGAGAACCCCAAGAATCAGCAAGATAGAGAAAAGAAGGGCAAATTTGAACCCAACTGGCTTGGTCCTTACATCATCACAGCAGTATATGGATCTGGGGCATATCAGCTCTCTACTACAGAAGGTGAATCCTTGGAGGATCCTATCAACAGCATGCACCTTCGCAGGTTCTACACATAAGCTCTTTTTGAGTATCCTAATGCAAAAACAAAAAAAAAAAATCAAAAAAATTCAAAAATACAAAAAAAAATTATAAAACAAAAAAATTGTTACTTGGTGAAAACCTGGCAAACAGGCGCCTTGTGACAACAAAAAAAAAATTGCAAAATCCAAAAAAAAGTAAAGAGAAATAATTTCGTCCAACGGTGAAAACCACTTCGGTGGCGCCCTGGGCAAGTACCATGGTGAAAACTGGGTCACCAGCGCCATGCGTAGGGACTTTGCTCCTCCCTCCTTCAGGATTCCCTTTCATTCTTTCACTTCGCACACACTCACGACCAATTCACTCACAATAAACTTACCCATTCCCATCATGGCTTGTTATTGATCTACCCAAGATTGGTTAGCCATTCATAATAAACCCTCCCTTTTCACTCTCTTCCCATCCATGATAAATCAGATACTATCTGTGACTACGGCCAATTCCTACGTTTAGTAATGGGTGTGGAACTGAGAACATCACATGTTTCGAGGAGTACAGTTTCTTTCAGCTCTCTTCAGTCTATCCGCGCACAATTCGCAATAAAGCAACATTTTGCATCGCAGATCCGCAATAAAGTTCCATCTTCTCCACAATAAGGTATCAGTTTCATGGATTCCGTCAGTTTCCAAGGAGACACAGCAGCAACAATGGGCTTCAACAAAATCAAATCTTTCAACAGACTCAGACAACATATGGTTCAGTGCTATCTATCCTTTTTGTGAAAGTGAACATTGTGACCACAATCAAAATTTGACTTAAACAAGTGACAAGAGACACAAACTTGAGGACTACAGTGGGTGTTGGTGTCGAGTCTTGGTTTTCTTTTGGTTTTATCTTTTTGGTGACATGTCTTTTAGCTTTTCCGGGATGTCTTTGACTAGAGATTCTATCTCCAGGATGTCTTTGACTAGAAAGGCGAGGATGGGGTATCGTCACTTATTTGCATTTGCTGTCTGTGGATTGTCTTTTAGTAATGCTATGACTTGTCCAAGGATATGAGGACACTGTGAGTCTAGTGTGAACTGGGGCATTCCTTGTTTGTGACTGTCTTATCTCCATGCAAACAGGTACAATGACTTTCTGGGCCGAACATATGCCTCGATTGTCATAACCTATTCTGCCATAATAAAGCTCAATGATGATAACGCACAAGAAGCTCTTTCACGTTCATATCTTCTGTCTTCCATCCCCCTTTCTTGATTGACTTTCATTGTCCTTCTCGAGTCCGCGTAGCCCGCTATCACATGACTGAGTATAATGACACACCAAAAAACATTTGCATTTCATATAGTTGCACCTGCATCACCACATATAAGCATTTCATACATATAGATATTATAATTGCATCACATCCTGCATACAACACATGTTAGCACATCTCACATTTTCATTATGTAAATAATCATTTGCATTATCATATTCATTTGCATCACATACATTTTCATTTGCATCAGGCATCACATATACAACATAAAAGAACAAAAATGTATGGCATTGCATCATATAAGCATCCATATCATAAAACATGCATCACATAAGAACATCTCATCACATAAGGTACACATGCATATAGCTGCCGCAAAAGATGAATCATCTCATATATATAATCAATCAAATGTGTCATAATACAATGATGTCAAAAGAATCATATGGCTACAAAAGAATCACCCGCAGGTGTCTACAATACAACAATGATACATCTACTGATACAATGGGAGCCCACTATAGCTATGAGGAACTCCCTCCCTCGGAGCCG
This sequence comes from Cryptomeria japonica, assembly GCF_030272615.1. Classification (NCBI taxonomy): domain Eukaryota; kingdom Viridiplantae; phylum Streptophyta; class Pinopsida; order Cupressales; family Cupressaceae; genus Cryptomeria; species Cryptomeria japonica. Next base: position 717,208,826 of record NC_081409.1, on the reverse strand, counting down.
CCGCGCCTCGACGGAGTCTGAGTTACAGATGGACCCGCCCCAGGATCCCCCTGTCCCTCTGGTGGTGGTGGAGGCCCCATAACCCCACCGCTGGATGCCTGTCTCCTGCGGCTCCCTCCCGTAGTCGTCGCTGTGCGCGACGACCTCTGGAAGCTCCTAGCCCGCTGCTCTGCTGGCACGGCTGCATAATATAGATCCCTCCAGTAGGCGATCTCCTCTCCCGCTCGCAAAACATATGCGTAGCCTGCCCCTGCATCCTCTGCTGCCCGCCTACCTGCCCTCAGAGCTGTCTCGGCCTCGGTATATCTCTGGATGGCCTGATCCCTCTCCCGCTCTGTATCTCGGACCCTGACCCTGAGGTGGTTCCTCTCTCGAACCAAATCCTCAATCTCATCTGCCTGGCCCTGGCAGATCTCCCGCAGCCTAAGCACCTCATCCTCCTCGGAGTCTCCACTCTCCGTCCCTGCCTGTGGCTCCTCCTCTACAGGTGCCTGTCCCTGTGCCTCTACCTGCACCTGTCCCTGTGCCTGTATAGGTACCTGTGGCTGTACCTGTCTCTGTCCCTCTGGCTGCACCTGTCTCTGTCCCTCTCTGGGACCCTGTGCTGCTGGCACCTGTAGGGGCAGTCCACCCCGTCCTCTCACCACTGGAGCTGCTCTCTCCTGACCTCCCTCCCTCCGGGGTGCTACCCGTCTCTCTCCCACCACTCCCCTCCGCCTCCGCCGGCCCCTACCTGCATCCCCTCCTCCATCATCATCATCTCCTCCACCCTCTCCATCCACTGGCTCTGCCGGATCTGTCAACCTCAGAAATGGATGCTCTGCCCAGTACGCAGAGTACTCTGCGTCCATCCCTGCATCATCTACCTCTGGCCACATGTCCCATGGCATCGGCATCATCTCCGCTAGCTGCATCACTGCCTGATCATATGATAGCAGTGGGCCAAACTGCACCTGATCTCTGACTGTACGGGCATACATGCCCGAGCCTCGCGGCATCCTCTAAATCCTGCCATACTGCCTGCATACCCTGTCCACCAGCTGTCTCTCTAATATATAGGGCGTCCGCCCAATCAGGTACCTGCTCCGGAAGGTGTAGGGCAGCTCCAGTGCATCGTCCCCCCACTCCTCGCACCCCAGGTACGGCCTCCAGATCACCATGTCAATATCGTCAATGACTCTCCTCCAGTGCTCCAATCTCCCAATCCGAGGCTGGGATGTAATCATCGCATATAGGTGCACAAAACTCTGTCCCTGTCCTCTGCCTCTGAAATGAATAGGCCGTGTGATGGGAAGGTGCTCATAGGCCCACACCTGCAAGAGAGTCACACCGCAGCCCAAACCCACTGATCCATGGTATACAAACTAATGCAGCTCATAGTACAAATGTGCTAGGACACATGGCCCCCATGCATACCTAGTATGCTCTGCCATCAGCGTCTCCAAGGCCCCTCCCCAGCCCACTGCCAATCCTCGTGTGGCCCTGTCTGGACACAAGTATCCACTGATAACTCCCCCAATAACTGCCGGCAATGCCAATCCTGTGGCAGTCATGGTGTCCCAGGCTACATGGCCTGCTCGCATCTCCAACTCAGGATCCTGAAAGACCCGTCTCAAGGCCTCCCTGTCACCGTCACGGTCGTAAGGGATTAACTCTCCATCAATGGGAACATGTAATATCCTGTATACATCCTCCAGTGTCACTGTCATCTCACCCATCGGCAGGTGAAACGTGCATGTCTCTGAGTGCCATCTCTCGGCCAACGCAGTCAGCAACCCCATGTTTGCCCGAAACTCGGGCACATAGAGCATATATGTGAGACCCATCTCCTCAATGGAAATCATGTCCTGGATCGACAACTCTGGTCGCAGTCTCTGTGTCGACGGGAATCTCTCCCGTGACTCCAACATCGGCAAATACTCCTGCAGTCAAGCAAATCAATCTTGTCAGTTATCGTGGCATTCACTGTTTATCACAAAATGCTACTTGCTACCTAAATGCATATGGCTATCTACCCTAGTGACACTCACTGTTCATCACAAAGTGTTGCTATTTATCCTAGTAGTGCTCACTGTTCATCACAAAGTACTACGTGTGTGACATTCCCTGTTCATCACAAAGTGTCACTCACATTCGCACTCCCTGTTCATCACAAAGTGCTGCATATCCTGGTGCTCCCTGTTCATCACAAAGTGCCTTGATTTATCCTAATCTTCCTAGAGGACCTGCTTGAGTGTATCCTCTCAGCAGCTTATCCAATCGACAGCGTATGTTCATCACAGAACTGCCGATTTGACCTAAAGGACTAAAACCATGCATTTAAACACACAAACGCACTTTTTCAACACACACGCGCTTTCAACTCATAAACGCGCTTATAGACTGCATAAACGCGCCTCTGCAACACAGACGCGCTTTCTAAACACAAACGTGCCTATGCCAGACACAAACGCGACCGGGGAACACAGACGTCCCTGCATGACATAAACGCTATTCCAAAGCACAGACGCTACTACATTTCACAAACGCGTCCGCATTCAACACAAACGCGGTTCCAGGCACAGACGCACCTGGACCCGACACAGACGCGCCTGTTGGACATAGACGCGCCTGGCGCTGACACAGACGCGGTTGCGCGTTTTTGCACTTTTAAACTATCCTATTCCTAGCGCATTTATTGCTCCTAAAACATGCATTTATGACAAAACTCGAAATGCATGAAAGTACGAGGAGGTTTTCGGGTACTTACCGGCTCTCCTGCATTGGCTGGTCGCTGGAATCGGCAGACACGGTCGAATCTATGAACGAATGCCATCGCTGCTGACTGCTGCTGCTCTTTTCTCGCTCTGCACTGTGATCTTCTAAGGGTGTGGATGACAATGAGGATGTCTTTTGCCCGTGGTCTATCTTATAGCCTACCCTAGCCCTCCCTTCATTTCCCGAGTCAGTCTTCCTCATCTCGTGACTTTGTCACTTTATCCAATCAGTCCATTCTATCCCATCTTTCTTATCGAGAGATTGTCTGCAATCTTTCTAGACTTTTTCATCCAATCTCTAGAGGGGGCATATCATTCCCATCCTGGGGCAACTCTGTATCAGTTCATCTTATCTTCTTTAAAACAACGCGACAAGCCGCATTGTCTCAAAGAGGGGCAAAATGTAGACACCCAAAATTGTCATGTCTAATTAAATAAATATTTTATTTATTTAATTATCTAAGCCTAATTCTTCTATTAATTAAATAAATTTTTATTTATTTAATTAATTCATTTATCCTCTTCTAGCCTTATTTCTCATTTAAATAAATACATTTATTTATTTAAATTATCCCTTTCCTAAATTAAATAAATATTTTATTTATTTAATTGCCCTACTTCTTCTATTAATTAAATAAATCTTTATTTATTTAATTAATTCATTAACCTTTTCTACGCATGACACATGTCATTCATCTCTTATTTCCTACACTACCTACCTCTTTCATTATTTTGGTATTTCTTATACCTACCCTCTAATCCTAGCCGACCTCTCTTTTTACACCTCTCAATCTTAACCCTCCATTTTCTATTGTGTCTTCTATTTAAGGAGATGCTTTCTTCATTACCAAACCCTAATGATTAATTTTGGAGGACTTAGCTACATTACAATTCTACTTGTAACCACATTCCGTTCTTTATTGAGCTCTTGTGCACATAAAAATCTGAGAGCAAGCATATCAAACAAGATCAATGGAGATAGGAAGAATGGAGATCAAAACCCTAGTGGACATGTGATGGTATAATCTTTGTGATTTTTGAGTTATATTTGCATTGTCTTAGGTTATCTTCATATGTTATGGTGGATCTTTGTTCATTGTTAGGCTAGGGTTTGGTGGTTGAATCCATTTTAGTCTTTCAATATTGTTGTTTATTGCTATCCATTTTCACCATAAACAGTAACATTAAACTATAAAATATAAAATATAAGAACAAATCACACCTTCTATAAAATGTATCAACAATATTTGTCCAAGCAAAACTAATTTTGATTAACAAAGAGATTTGGTGTCACTTCACATAATTTCATTAGCATTGTCATGTAGATAGCTAATTAAACTAGCAATTGCACCTTGGTGTGCAATGGGTACATCGAAGTGTTTTGGAAGGTTAATTATGAAAAAAAATTAGTATATTTTTTGGCATACATTTGTGTGATACATAACTCCACTTTAGAGATCCAAACATGACTGAAATAAAACCTCTAAATTAGGCTCTATTACCAACATACTCATGCTATGCTTACAATAAGAAGAGAAGGAGAGAGGGGGGATAGAAAGAGAGAGATGGAGATGGAAAGGAGTAAAATTTTATTATATAAAGGTGCATTGATTTCTTAAAAAATTCATAAAAGCATACAAATTATTACGTATTGTGTGTGCCCAAAACTTTAATTTCTATAAGGGTGCATTGATTTCTTTAAAAAATTAATGATAACATTTAAGTTGAGGGTAGCTTTAGCAACACTCCAAAATAATTCTCAAAAATTTAAACATTTTATATTTATTTTATATTTATATGTATTTATTTTATATTTAAGAAATTTATAATAATTATACTTATTATTGTATATTATGTTTTTTAAATTATTTAATACAAAGATAATATTTTTATGATTAATATAATATATATTTTGCAATGTATAATATATAAAATTTAATTTTTTCTACACAAAAATATATTTTATATATATATTTTTTTTGCTTGGTAATAATATTATTTTATTAAGATAATAAAAAAAGAGGTACAAAAGTCTTAAGTTCACAACACCATGATTATCCGACACCTCAAAAAACTAACTCTAGTACATATTCCCATCCTACCCACCTACCCATTAATAGTATTAGCATCATCAAAAATAATGATCATAACAGTTTTTAAAAAAAGCTACTTTAAACACCATGACAAAAAGATCATTGAAAGCCAAAAAAACAAGTAATCCATACTGCATTATCGCCTCCTCGATGAGCTTGCTTCACCACCCAACCCAAAGCATGCAATCAACTTTCTTGATTGAAGAACCCTCCTCCCCGCTCCCTCTGCCTCTGCCTTTGCTCGTTTAATAATTTTGTCCAATTCTTTTATCTCCACTAGAAGCTTCAGAGATTCCCCTCCCCATCAAGCCTCCATTCTGCGATGAAATTTGCATTGCCTCAGCGACCATCTCACAAAAGGTATTATGACCGCTTTAAACCCATCACCGTCTTGGTCCACTCCTTCACCTATATCAAACCCCTCTATAGGTATTGCCCATTCCAGCAATGAGTCTATTTCTCCTAGGTAATCTACTAGTACAAGAGCCTCCATTATTCTTCACACCGTTCTAGTGTCATCGCCACATTCCAAACCCCATGCCAATACCAAGGAATACACATCCATTCTCATTTTCTACCTTTGTTTTATACCTTCAAATACCTTGCCAACAATAAGGAGTATACACAACATCAAATGTTCATTCCAAAACTTAAAAAAACTCTGCACTCTCCTCAAATTTAATTCCCCATGAAAGGGGCATAGTTGTATCTTGGTCCGCAGGGTGAAATTTGACTCCATGCCGCCACCCTGCTCACCATAATCAGCGTCTCACCACCACTTCCCCACCTTTTCACTTCTACAGAGTACTATTTCCTTGCTTCTCCCCCTTTGACTCTGTCTTAGCTTCTAACACAAAAAAGGAAATGTGAGGTAGATGGCAATTAAAACTAACTTGGCTCGGCTCTCTCTCCTTAATAATGAGCCTGCTCAAGTTTATTACCCGTTGTCATCCAGGAGCAACACACATGCATTAGATGTACTCCTCAAGTACTCATTAAATGAATCACAGTCTTTACACTATCCCCATAAAAAAACTATCAAATATAAAACTCCTCCATACTTATTTGTCGCATATCCTCGATTCTCATTTCACCTATCACATTGAAGGTTAGAGCCCATTTAGATAATATATCCACCTCCACATTTCCTAACCTCTTGACATGGCTCACTTTGAAATCATCAAATTTATTTATCTCTTCTACTATACTGAATATTGGGAACTGTAAATGGCAAGCCTCAATCGACCCCTTCATTATTGCATGTATAATTATCAACGAATCCCCTTCTAGAATGCAATTTCTTGACTCCAATTTTCCAACAAAAACTTACTGCAGTCAATGCAACAAAAACTTTAGCAACATTATTGGTCCCTAGTTCAAGTTTTTTCGCTCCTAGAGCTATCACATCCCCTTTCCAGTCTCTAACAATGAATCCTGCACCAGATGGTTCAGTGTTGCCTTTAGAGGCACCGTCAAAATTACCTTTTATGCATCCCTTTGAAGGTCTTTTCCACATCACCTTAAGTTGGATGGTAAAATAATATTTTATATATTAGATTATATATATTTTTAATAATTTCTAGTCATATAAATTATCTTAAATAGATATTTATATAAAAATCACTTATAATAATTTATTGGAAAAACAAAAACTAAAAGTGAAATTTAATAAGATTTCAATTTTGTTAAACCATTTTTTTATTTTTTTTATTTTAGAGTATCCTTACAAATAATCTTATACATAAAAATTAGATAGTGGTAAAAATCTGATATATTTTAAATATTATATAAAAATTTGAATTTGTATATTTATATTTATATTTTATTAACTATTTTTATTAATATGATAATTGAATGTATTTAATTTTTTATTAATATTCTAAAAAATTTGAATTTATTTTTCTTTATTTTATTAATAATTAAATTGCATTATTAGATGTTGGAACTCAACTTATATAGAAAACTCCTTTATTAATATTTTAATTGAACTAATAATTTTTTATTTAAATAAATAGTATATATTTTTAATATTATATAAATTTGAATTCATAAATCTATATTTTTTTTGGATTAAATATCATAAAGTCATTACATATCACTGGAAATGTCTGAGAATATCCGCATCAAGGCACCATAGGAAGGTGCAGTCACCAAAAAAATATACAGACTCACGAGTAACTCCACCTATGGGAACAAAATTACAATAATTACATCATATTTAAGAACAAAAGGATCAAAATAGAGAGACCCAACAAACTATATGAAAGAAATTTCAGAATCTGGAGAAGAGTTGTCTCCTACTGGTGGGATCCAAGCCACCTAGCCCATATTTCCATCCTGCCATACTTCCATACGGCCATCAAGTATGTCCTGCTTGTGAGGGTGTGAGGTGCTTTGGTGAATCAAGTCAGCTTCCTCCCGAGAAATTTCCATGTGTAGGTGTCTATGGTCCATCTGTCTCATGAAGGCCATGAGTGCTTGCTCAAATGCAGCCTTTCCTGGTTCATCTCTCTCCCATGTGAAGCCGTGTGATAGCTCTCTGATGTAAACAGTGGTGGCACCTTCCTTTATCCATCTATCAAACTTTTCTGAGTCTAACTTTATAACCACAGTGACCTGCATTGAGACAGTATGAAAGATGAGTCTCCTACGAAACTCAGTGAGGCATCTGCTGTTGTTATTAAAGACATCATCATTACGGTATTTCCAAATGAGCCAAAGAACTTCTAAAGATAGACAGGACCAGAAGATATTTGCAGTTTTCCTATAGCCCTTAATGTAGCCTAAAACAACATTTATGATTTCAACCAATTAGCATCAAAATTCAGACCGAACAAGTTCCAAATTTCCTTTGCAAAGTGACAGTAAAAAAAAAAATGTTTCATAGTTTCTGGAATTCTACAAATTTTGCAATTTAAGTAATTACCCTCCTTGTCCTTAATAGGGAGTTTATTTAACAGCAGTCTCTAGCCAAAGAACTATTTTTTAGATTCATTTTGAGTCATCCAAAATTTACCTAATCTATCTTTCCATACCCCTGGATCCCATTTTAGATCCCAACAATTGTTTAGGTGAAGAAAAATGGTATCTGCCTCCGTGAGGGATGCATAAATGTTTTTGGCTTTAAGAGAGGAGAGAGGTGTGCCATCAACCCAGCTAATCGTAGAAAGGGAGAAGAGGGGGGGAGAAAGGTGAGGTGGGAGAAGAATAATGGCTATGGCAGACTTAAGGATGTTATAGGTTCTACTCTGGGTTAACGAGATAGAGAAGGAAAGTTGTAGATCCTCCCATGTTCTCAGTTGGCCATTCTCAAGAATCTGATCAAATTTATTTATTCTCATATTGTGCCATTTAAGTGCAGAGTAGCCTTGAAGAGATGCCAATGGTTTCCCATTATATATTAGATTCCACCAGATAGATCTATCACTGGTGATCTGGCCCTGTTTATTTCCATTTACATTGTACTGTGCCAAGTGCTTCACCTGATCCCAGGCTTTCCACAGGGACTAGAAGACCCCAGATCTAGCTGGGGCTACCTCTATCTATCCTTGAAGAAGGTCAATCATTGGGAGGTCTTTCCACTTCTTGGACTTTTTTGGAATTGAGGATGATATATTGTTCCTTATTAGGATTTTCCAAGGTTCCTCTCCATCCATGGCTTTGAGGATCCATTTGGATGCGAGGGCTATCCCTTGTATTTTAAGATCTTTTAGTCCCATCCCTCCATAGAGTTTATGCATAGTGCACCACTCCCATTTCATTGCATGTTGCTTCCTAGTACCCTTTCCATCAAACCAAATGAATTCCCTTATCTATTTTTGGATATGGTTAAATTGATAGTTCTTGAAGAGCCAAGTAGAGGAGAAGTAGATGTTATAAGATGCCAGGATCTTTTGACAGACCTGAAATCTTCTAGCCAGAGATAGATAGATCCTATTCCATTTAGAGAGTTTCTTCTCTATATTATTCCTTACCCATTCCCACATTTCTTTTAGATTTGGAAGAATAGAGAAGGGGATGCCTAGATATTTAACAATATGGTAGGGACCCAACCAGTTGAGATAAAATTTTGAGAGCCAGTCCAGGGAGCTATCATCCCAACCAAGTAGGTTAGATTTGTGCATAGCAATCTTACTTCCAGAGGCTAGGCAAAATACATCTATATTTTTCAGTAGAGCAGTAAGGTTCTCTTCATCAAGTTTAATTAACATTGCAGTATCATCAGCAAATTGGACATTACATATTTCCTTTTTATTAGGTAAGGATATGCCCCGGACAGGAGGAGTGACAGAGGAGTCTTTGAGTAGATAGAACATTGCATCAACAACTATGACAAATAGGGCAGGGGCTAGGGGGAAACCTTGCCTTATTGATCTGGTTAGTGCAAATTTGGGGGATCTCATTCCATTCACTTCAATTGAGGCATTAGCATCACATAATAGTGTTTTGACCAGTTTGCAGAACCCATGGGGGAATCCTAGTGACTAGAGCATCTGAATAATATATTCCCATTCTATTATGTCATAAGCTTTCTCGAAGTCTATAAGTAAAATGGCTCCATTCTGTCTTGTTTCTTTTGACCAATGAAGTGATTCCCAACATGTGATTAAGTTCTCTAGTATATAGCGTCCTTTGACAAACCCTGTTTGTGTAGTACTGACAATCTTAGGTAGGATATTTTCCAATCTGCTTACTGTCAAATTTGTTAAACTCTTATATGATACATTTAACAATGTAATAGGTCTCCAATTTTTAACTAGGGTTCTATCACCCTCTTTAGGAATGAGTTTGATCAGACCTTGGTTTATGTTTTCTCCTAGGGATCCCTTGTGGATAGCCTCAGAGTATAGCTCATGGAGATCATCCATAATCCATTCAACATTATCCTTGTAAAATTCTACTGGGAATCCATCAGGGCCAGGGGATTTGTCATTACTGAGAGAAACTATAGCTTCTTTGATTTCTTCTTTAGAAATAGCTCCTTCAAGTATCCTATTATCTTCTTTATCAAGGAGTTTGGGGACTAAAGACATGATTAATTTTCTTGCATTTTCCTGCTCCTCCCTAACTGGTTCTACAGAGAATAATTGCTTGTAATACTAAGAAAAACATTCTAGTATCTCATTTGGCTTAGAGAGGTTTTTGTTGTCTTCCCATATGGAGTCTATATTCTCTCTTGCTTGTTTCATTTTGAGCATTTGGAAGAAGAACTTAGATCCTCGATCCCCAGAATCTAACCAGTTAAGTTTGGCTCTTGTTCTCCATCCTTTGATTTTCTAGTTTTGCAGCCTTCTAAGATCATTTTTGGCCTTGATTAGTTGACTAGTGATTGTTGCATTTTTCAGATCCTCTTGAAGTTTAGATTCTGCCACTTGTAATGCATTGTGCAATTGCATCTCAGTTGCTCTAGCATCCTTAGCTTTCTTTTTACCTACCACCTGACAAAGTGAGGTCCACGTTGTAAAATTTTGGTTCCACCTTTCAATGATTGACAACTAGTTGTTACCACATTTGTTATACATTCTGACTAGGTATAGAACACACTTAAGATCACCATCCTTTAGCAAGCTAGTGTTCATTCTAAAGTTCAAGTTAGGGCTTGGTAGGGCCATTTTACTATTAGTTATCTTAAGCCTAATCATTATGGGGTGATGATCAGATAGTGTGTATGGTATGACAACATACTGAACACCCTCCTCATTTCTATTAATTTCAAAATAATCCCTGTTGAAGTAAAATCTATCTAATCTGCAGTACACTCTCTTATTGTATTGTTGGTGGTTACACCAGGTGTACCATATTGAGTTGTGTTCTCCTTTTTTACCTGCTATTGGGTTAGTCAGTCTCATTTTATTGACCATCCTCTCCCAGTGTATCCTATCCTCTCCTTTCCATTCCACTTTGTTCCCTCCTTGTTTATCCTGAGCATTGAGTACCATATTAAAGTCCCCTCCCAAGAGCCAGGGGATGTCTTCTAATTGTGCAATCCATTCCCACATCTCCCCTCTTTCTCGGTAGTCATTAGAAGCATATATTGAGCAGAGACCAAATGTATTATTTTCATCATGTATTATTACCCATACTACCCTATCATAGGGGGATTGTCCCCATTTGAGAATCTTGTTCTTCCATTTAGGACTTAGCAATATTGCAGCTCCACCCTTACCCTTAGGGTGTTTGGTGAAGAAGGGGGTGGCTTCCCTCCATATGGATTTTAGCCCAATTTCTAGAGAAAATCCTACTGATTTTAGTTCTTGGAGCATAAGGCAATCAATTTCCTTGTGCATATTTATAATTCTTTTGACCACATATTTCCTGTTAGGGGCCTCTAATCCCCTGATGTTCCATGAGATGATTTTCATCATTGGGGGGTTGTTTCATAATTGTCCCCTAGGGCTTTAAACCCTTCAAAAAATTTGGGTCATTCCTCAGGTTTAGAGAGATGGCTGGCATCAAAGGCCATAGTTGATAGTGGTCTCCCTCTTTTTTTCCTGAGTTCAGACAGTTGATCTAGTCCTAAGGATTCTTTTCTAGCTGTATTGTCTTTATTAACTCTAGGAGATATTTTCCTCCTTTTTTTTTTGTTTTATTACTAGCTATTTCTTCTCCCCCATCATTAGCTCCAACCTCAAAGGTTCTAGGATCAGGGGAAAATGTATTCTCCCCTTCAACATTGCTATTCACTATTTCATCCGACTGTATCCCAGGTTCAGTACCATGCCCTTTCTCAAGGGGTTGGTCAGAAGAAGAAGTGGTAGGCTCCACCTCCCCATTAGTGTTATTAGAGGTTCTTTCAATATGATTGTTGGATTCTAGCTCTCCTCCTTCCTTAGTCTCCACTGGAGTATTTTCCATATGAAGGATGCTCATATCCCCTGTGGGGCCATTCATATTATCTTTAGGTCCATGAGGGGGGAGACTAACCATCTCGGTAGCACTGGTGGCAACATGAGTACCACCATCTTCCCCTTCGATCAAATCTTGGAGGAAGGGTATGGTACATGATTCAATCTCCTTTTTTTGGTTAATTAGTGCTAATTCAAGTTGTTTTCTATTTTCTGCAGCCATTTTCAGCTTTTCAAAGATAATTTGTTGAGCATTTTGCTTCCTAGGTTCACCAGTAGTGATGGAGATTTTGTTCTTATCTGTTTCCAATGGATTAGGCTCACTAGTAGCCCGGTTAGCTTCTTCTAATGCCAACTGATACTTGAGTATAACTTCTGCAATTGAGGGAGGCGAAGTGGATGGGCAGGGGTGGGTTTGGGGTTGCGACAAAGGGGGAGGAGGATCAGATGAGGGTATAGATTCCACAACCCTAGATTGGGGGGATGGGTCAAGAGGTGGGGAAGCAGAAGGAATAGGATCAATCTTATTAGGTTCTTCCGAGTCCGGGTGAAGGTGGTTTCTACTGGAAGTTTTCTTGAAGGAGGTACCATTTTTCTTCACCATTAGAGGGCAATTTTTCAATTAATGACCACTTCTTCTGCATCTATGGCATGCATTAATCCCTCCTAAGTATTCTATGGGGCACAAGAAAATTTGGTTTTTAATACAAATGTCAATACCAGAGGGGAAGGTTACTCCAGGGTTGAATGCAATGAGAACCCTCTCATCCATGTGGGGTAGTAGCGAAGCCGAGGAGTCAATTTTAATAACCTTTCCAAGTGGCTCCGTGATTTTAGAAATACAGTTCCACAAAAAAGGGGGGACATTTTTAATAACTACCCATTTAGGGTTGGAGAGTGCCATTATTTCTTCGTTACAAGCAAGAGGAGTCCAGGGAACGGCCCTAAAACAGGCATTAGCTATACTCCAAAATTGCTTCTCGATAACCTTCCTTTGCATTTCTTTATCATTAAAGAAAATAAGAAATAAACCTTTTTGTAACATTCTACAGAACGAAAATTGAATTCCAAGCTTAATAGACCAAGTATCATGAAACCATTTATTAAGGTATTGTCTAGATGGTATTTTATCTACATCAAGGGCTACTAAAAAAATTGCAGAATCCCTAAGCCTAGCAATTTCTTTAGAAATACATTCAGTCATAGAGGAATTAGGTTTAATGATGACTCTCGGGGCTGAGGCAACCTCACCTTCTTTTCTATTTGTTGCTGCATTTTGGTTGGCCTCTGGTTCGAATCTCGCCTCCTCTGGAAAGGTCGTGCGAAGCCCTTGAACAGCTTCACTAAAAGTTTTTTTTTCCATTGATAGGGGTTTTGTGGGTATTATGCTCATCACTTCCAGTTTTGCTCTCCATTAATGGAGGCACGAATAGAGTTAATGTGGGGGCCTCCCACTAGGTCTAGGAGCCCCCGGGCAGAGAGTCGACCTACAGCCAAGGACCGTTCGTGTATCTTGGTTGCAAAGCTCCCTCTCTTCATCAATTGCTTTTTATAAATCTATATTTTATTAATTAATAAATAAATAAAATATAGACAATGGTACCGTTTGGTTCCTCATAAACATGCAATAGATGTTTACCATGACATTAATGGAGTATTTCAAGGCTTTTGACACATCAGTCAATTATGATGGATATTCATCTTGACATTAATAAAAAGTCTCAAAAACTTTCAAAATGTCAAACACACATAAAGGGGTATTTTCATGGGTTTGCCTTGGTATCGTGCCCATTATATAAAATTTGAATTTATAAATCTATATTTTATTAATAATTAATTTAAGTTAGTTCTGAAACTCAACTTATATAAGAAATGTCCTGAAACTTCCTTATTAATATTTTAATTGAATGTACTCTATTTTCTATTTAAATCTGATCACTATATTATTATTTATTGTTTATAAATCTTCCTATTAAATCTTGAGATGCACTTTTTTCTGAGCATTTATGAAGTGTAGGGGGTGGAAATTAGATTTTTATTTTATTTCTCATTATTTATAGTGAATCTTTTGATTGATGCAAGTATTTTCTTGCATAGCTCTCATTTGTCACATAGAAGATAAAATGATTTATTCATTTTTATAAATGTTAAATATTTTGAAATTTGATATCTCTCCACGAATTTTACATAGATTTTTTAAAATATAAGTATACTAGTTAATATTTTAATTGAATGTAATCTGTTTTCTATTTAAATCTGATCACTATATTATTATTTATTGTTTATAAATCTTCCTATTAAATCTTGAGATGCACTTTTTCCTGAGCATTTATGAAGTGTACGGGGTGGAAATTAGATTTTTATTTTATATTACCATAGTTAAAATTTCACCAATCATCTCGCATGAGAATTTCCGCACAAGTAAAAACTACGGTGGCAGATAAAGTTTTAACGCCGAGTTTTCTGCCATGCTGAAACTGTGTACAGTAGGTCGAAGATGACAGCTGGCAGTAGAGAAAAAATGAACGGTTAATCTGATTTCAATCGTCATGCAACATATAAAGATCATTCTAAACCATAGATTTTTTAAAACAGGTAGTTCCTTTCAAATAAGAAACACCTTCAGTGTAATAAATGTTTGGAGCGCAGTCATTGGCATGATATGATCTCTTATTCTGCGTTCCAGAGCGAGGGACATCATATTATTTTCTTTGCACTTTTGATACTTATTTTGTTTTAAAATGAAAATATATTTTGTTTTAAAATGAAAATATATTTTGTTTTAAAATGAAAATATATTTTGTTTTAAAATGAAAATATATTTTGTTTGAGTAATAAAAATATTTATTTGAAAAATAATATTTGTATTTTTATTGGCCTCAAGTTTTGGTACTAAGAAATTTTTTAACATCCACACAGCTTGCAACCGTCGGTTCTAAACAAGTGGCGATTTCGAAAACCATGCGGTTCTTTCACGACAACCATGATGATTTAGAAATTACCAGAATTCGTATCTTAAAATGATATCACAGCTTCATTTCGTTAAGGCAGGCACATGCATATCGCTATAAATGTTTTAACACAAATCAATTTAGATATTTGGACAGGTTGTCTCTATTTGTCTTCTACTTTTGGGATGCATGGGTGCACTGTTCACTTTTTAATCTGCTAACCTGGACAGATTTTGCCCTACAATATTAGGAAAAATGTAATGATTAGAAAAAGCGGATTAGTAGTGGTTATAGTTAGTTTTGTGTAATGATGCACATTGTGGAATCAGTTATGTCCGCAAGACTCAAAAAGTACACATTTCAAAGTGTCGCCCAATGCCTATTTAAAGATGTTCCAATAACTGTCCACTCAAAATTGTCTCATGGTTGTGCACAAATGTCATAGTAGTGGTGCCAACTAGGTTAATTATGGATCTAAAAAGTTAAAAAGTGATCTTATATTGGTACATTTGAAACTTATTAATGAGCTTTTCATTATCAGTTTTTTGGCTCCTTTGAAATTAGTAATTGGAGGATTTGGTGCACAAGGAGTGATCGACTATTGGAACGTGATCCACTATTTGTGCCCTTCCCATAGAATTGTCCCATATAATTGTCTGAAAATACAAATTGTACGCAAATCTTAAAATGAGATATGGAGTGATGACAGTCTGTGGATGACTTTTGCTTCAAAATATTTTAATTGATCTTTCAACAATCACAAAAGTCTTCTATTTAGATGTGGAAATAAGAGGAGATAGAGGCAAATCAATCACATCAAAAGTACCCTAGGACGATATTTTCAAAGATCAATGATTTTATGTAGAAAATGCTAGAAAACTCATTTTCTCAAAGATCAATGATTAAATGTAGAAAAATTTGGAAAACTCTACTTCTTGGAATCAAACATAAAATGCAATGAATCTTCCACTCATTGAGTTGGTGACCACGAATCACACACCTCTCAAACTTTCTGCACATGGGACTCATCATAAAGTTATCCTTTTTGTTGGTTCTTAATTGTTACAAGCTTCAAATTAATAATTTACTTAAAATTTCACACTCATTTGTGGCATCTTGCTTTAGTTTGGCTTGTTCTTGATCATTTTAAGTCTATTTGAGCCTTATCAAATTCAAATTATCATCATTTGCTAATGAGGTGACCTGATCCTATGGCGTGGGCCAATACACTCTACAACCACCTTGTTTTTGGCCTTTTATGGGTGGACTATAGTGTCTAATGCCTTAGTCCCTCCAAAAAGGACACAAGTTTGAACATTTGGAGTATCAGTTCTCATCATATATGATGTAATCCTAATATTTTGATCTGACCATGGAAAGTTAGTCTTAATACACCTTGAAAATACTATAAAGGCATCATCTTGCAATTTAAATCAAGAGAAAGTATTTTTTCATCAAGAGTACATTTGAGTACAAGGAGCATCAAGCTACAGCAACTTATTTCAAGTATATTTCCATCATTGATTTTGTTATAATTTGTCATGTTATACCATTGTGCAGGAGCACCTAGGAGGCTCATGAAGACCTCTTGTTTTGGTTTTTGTGTTCTCATGTTTCTTGTAATGTAATAAGGTCCATTGGACCATTTAATGTTGTCATTGGGATAGGTTATACTATTGGGATAGCACAAATCTGTTCAGTTGATTGTGCATGGCTATTTCGATAGAGCATCTTCAATGTTTTCATGTTGTTGAGATCACTATATTTGTCATGTTTGAGCCATATGTGGCCTATTTGTTGACATTGACATGTGTCTAGATGAGTTTGATAGGTTAGAGTACAATGTTGTCAATGTTGCGAAAAGTGCATTACAACTTTTGCATTTTTATTGACAACTTTTGCCCAATTTCTAAACCAACGGCTATTTGGCTCAAAAGGTGGTTATAGCTAGTTGGTAGTTGTGTATGGACCTATATAAGCCTCTTCCCAACTGATGCAAAGGTTGTTGAAATATTTTTGAAAAATTTGCAATACAAACATCTTTGTTTTCCTTGAATCTTCTGCAAAAAAATGTAACAGTCATTTAATTCTCTTTTGTGCAGATTGATGTTGGCGTAAGATGTACTTGGCATGTTATAAAAGTGATTTTACTTCCATCTCCAATTGTTTTGAGGTGTTTTAGTGCAATAGTGGAAGAGATCTTCACAATTTTCTCATACCGGGTCAGAAAACCCTCCAAACCTAGGGTTTTGAACAAATGGAGCTATAACTTGACATTCCCTGAGCCAAAAAACTAGAATATTTTGGGGAATGTTAAGTATACAAGTTTAATATAGGAATTTGGAGGTTTTAGAGATGGTTGTGAAGGATGGAGTAAGAACCAAGAGTTTTTAACCTCGAATCTCTATGTGGCAGGTTAACAGTTTGATTGAGTTTTAAGGACTGGGCACAATTGAAGAGGGTTGGACCCCAAATAGTGGAAGATTTGGTGGATTGGAGGTTGATAGAAGGTGTTCCAAGTGGTGGTTTATTCCTTTTATCAATTTGTAGGGTAGTTATTTTATAAAAGTGACCTAATTGGGGCTCTAGGCCTAGTAGTTCAGTATTGGTTCTCAAGGACAACCCAAAGCATCAAAGGTTGGATCTATGATATGTTTTAGTCCTTGTTGAAACACTTCATTTCTATTGGATATTTCAGGTCATTCCTCCTACTAGGATATTTTGTTTTCATTGATGTTAACATATTCTTGTGGTTTGCTTTGGTGTGTTTGGGAAGATCTTATGATCCGATTTTGCAGTGTTGTTTTGGTGATCACTGTTTTGCAGAGTTTGGTATTTCCTCTGATATATTCCAATGCGATCAGATCTTGTGTTGATATTTTGGGATATTGTTTGGTATGGTCTTTTGGATCTTGATTTCAAATGGATCATGATTTGGTGCTCCACAAGTTATCTTTCTTCATGACAGTTGCTAATTGGTTGTGTTCTTGAGCTTTCAGATATTGACTGATGAAGATTTGATAAGTGGTGTTGGTGTAGTTGTTATTGATAATTCTAACATGCTTGTTGGTGTTTCCTAGTCATGTCCTATTTTTTTGGTGATCTACATTGATCGTTGTGTGATATTTTGGTGGTTTACATCAACCGATGATGATTTTCATGTTATGCGATATTTCTGGTGATGTAGTGTGTTGTGGTTGATCTTGGCCTGATTTCTGGTGGAGTTGAGTGTTTGGGAATTTGAATTAGGTCTATTCTATGCTATGTAAATCATTATATGGGTCCGATGGTCGATCTTTGTATCGTGTGATGTCATTCTATAATATGAGTTGAGGGTTAGGGTTTAGTCAACCTTGTTGTCAAGGTTGATGATTTGTATAAATAGGTGATGTTGTCATGTAATTTGGTGGTCCTTGTTGTGTCTACATTATCAAAGAGTGGTGTATGTGCGATCAAGTGATTTATCCTTTGATGTTGTGATTGAGGAGAGATTGGTGTTGCGGGGCAGAGATTTGTGGTTAATCAAAACTGTCATTAGGCATTTGTAGATGTTATTATTGCAGTTCATTCCTTCTGGATTATAGTCTAAAGATTTTTGTAAGTTAGTTAAACCTCCCTGAGGGAAGTAGCCTTCTAGGCCATTATATTTGAGCAATGATCTCTAGGCAGTGTCTCTGAATGGATGTGCATTCCCCATTGTAATATTTTCACATACTGTTGTAGAGTATCATCTTACTGTGGGAAGGTTCCCACCATGGGTTTTCCCTTAACCGAGTTTTCCACGTCAAAATCTTGGTGTTGTGTGTTGTATTTTTAATTTTCTTATCTTTGTTGTTACTATAGTTTATTAGATATATTTTTTTCTGATTAAGTATGCTAATTTGATGAAGACTGATTAACCCCCCCCCCCCATCTCATTCTTCCTTCTTTATTGCTGCTAATAATTGGTATCAGAGCTAGATCCTTCAGTAGAAGCTTAATCTCTTGAGGAGATCCAGGATGGTAACTGAAGGTGTTATCTTTATGAAGGACAGTCCAAGATTTGATGGAAGTAAACTATGCTATATGGAAGAATCAGATGGAAGTGCACTTGAAATGTCTTGAAGAAAATTACTGGAAGATTACAAAGAATGCTTATAATGTTCCTCAGAATGGACCGTCTACTCCTGATGAGATCAAAGAAGTTGAACATAATATTAGAGAGAAGGAAGCATTGCTTAGTGCCTTGACTTATTCTAAGATGACAAATGTAATGGGACTTCAAACCGCAAATGAGATCTAGGAGAAGCTTGAGATACTGTATGAAGGAGATAATCAAGTGAAAGTTGCTAAGTTGCAGAGTTTAAAAGGAAAATATGACATTGAAGGTGGGAGATGATGAAAACATACACTCTTTCATGGCTAAAGTGAATGACCTTTTCCTAGGTATTAGATGTGTTGGTGGAACAATTGAGGAAGATGAGATTGTTCTTAAGGTATTGAGATCTTTGCCTCCTGCTTATAAACATAAGGTTGCTACTATTGATGAGATTTGGAGTGTGACTACATTGACAAGAGATGTGCTAGTTGGAAAGCTTGCTGCATTTGAGCTGAGTGAATTTGGAGAATCACATGGAAAGTCTAAGACAACATTTAGACATCTGCATCTATATCTGATAAATAGAAGTATGATCCTAATTTGTGTAGAATATCTAGATATTAAAGAGAGAGAAGAGAATGGAAGAGCAAGAAAGAGAGCTAGATGAGCTTGAAGCATTGATTGCCTGGAGATTGCCTAAAGGAGCTGGTAAGTATGATGGAAAGTTGCCTTTGAAATGTTTGTCTTGCAATAAGACAGAACATTTTTCTTCTATATGCTCAGAGAGAATGGCTAAGTATGACAGGCATGATAAGTTTGATAACCATGATAGGAATGATAGATATGAAAAGCATGAGAATTATGATAAGCTTTACAATTCTAACCAAAAGTTCAAAAATCAAAAGAACTATTATTATGCTGCTGATGAAGGTGTTATAGATGAAGAATCAAAAGTAGATGAAGTAGTATTTATTGCCATTAAAGAAGGTAGATCTGTACCTATTGATTCCACTAACTACACTATTGAGGAGAAGGCTTTAGCTGCTAAAGATGAAGAGAAAGATGAATGGGTGATTGGCAGCGGTTGTTCACATAATATAACCAGTGATAAAAGAAAATTTGTAAGCATGGAAAGCTATGATGGTGGAATAGTTACATTTGGAGATGAGAAATCCTGTGTAATCAATGGGAGAGATTCTATTTCTTTTGATTGTAAGCATAACACTAATGATGTCTTGTATGTTGAAGGTTTGAAGCATTATTTTTTGAGTGTTGGATAGATGGTTGATAAAGGTTATGATCTACAATTCAAGGATGGTAAATGCAAGATCCTAAATGCCTCTGGTATAGAGACTGCTTCTGGGACTAAGACTGAAGGTAAGATTTTTCATTTGAATGCTAGTGAGAAAAGTTGTTTAATTTCTCAGATTGATGAGAGTTGGTTGTGGCATAGGAGAATATGTCATGTAAACTCTGATTCAATGATTAAGATTAGTTCTTCACAAGTTGTTAGAGATCTACCTAAGATTGTTAAGCTTGCTAATCTGGTATGTAAGGAATGTCAATTGGGTAAGCAAACAAGGATTTATTTCAAGATAAAATAGTATACATTTGATGGACTGGTAGATCTTGTGGATACTAACCTATGCGGACGTACAAATGTTAGAAGTGTGTAGGGTGATAGATACTTTATGTTTCTAATTTATGACTAATCTAGGATGATGTGGGTTGTATTTTTGAAGGAGAAATTAGAAGAATTTGACAAATTCAAGATATTCAAAGCTAAGGTGGAGATTGAGTCTGGACTAAAGGTGAAGTGTTTGATATGTGATAGAGGTGAAGAATTTTTTTCTAGTGAGTTCAATTCATTCTATGAGATACATGGAATTATAAGACAATTATCTACTCCTAGAACCCCACATCAGAATGGAGTTGTTGAGAGAAAAAATAGAACTGCTTTGGATGTTGTAAGGACTATGCTAATTGAAGGGAATGTTCCAAAGATCTACTGGAGAGTATATTTTATCACTATTATTTACACATTCAATAGAGTTCACATCAAAGGTGATATTGGTAAGACCCCTTATGAGCTTTGGTTTGGTCATTTTCCTATTCTGAGATATTTCAGAGTATTTGGTAGTGTTGGTTCCCAAATCAACAGATCCTAGATCCTAGAGAAATAGCTAGTGAATCATAGACAAACTTAGGATTGGTTTTGGCCAACGAACAAGATTCAACACAAAGGATACAATCTTCTAGTCTTTAGGCTCTACGGGACCTAGGTGGGTACCCCTATTGCAATGTTTCACAACACTTCAACTTTACATGGATAGACATTGTAGTGTTTAACAGATGCTTTGAATGAAAATATACCAAGGAAAAGTATAATATACTACAAATTATGGATTGAACCTTAGTTTGTACTACTTTGCTTGCATTGAAAACCGATTCTAATCTATTATACTCCTAATCCAGAAGAACTTGAAAATGAAATATAAAAGGTAGAATAAGAATATTGAAATGATCCTAAAACAAAGAAAATTATGACCAATGCTTGTTCAAGGGAGATGTAGAGTCAAATAACTGGTTTAAAGACAAAAAATATCATAGTATCATCATTAAATTTCAATACTAAATATTCAAGACTTGCTTAAAATGCTTAGACTGAGAACGTATTCACAACTTCCTCACAAAACCTCTCGCACAAATATTGCAGTATTCAAGACATAATTTAATTCATTCACTTGAAATGAAACCTATCAAACCATACACATTCTCCATTAGAGAAGACAAATTGAACATGTCATTAACATAACAACTCATACAACATCATACAAAAGATATGAGCAAGCAAAAGGAATGTCCTCTATATTGATTTTGAGAATAAAAATGATATATTCATGATAAATTGTTGTGCTCAAAATCTATTAAATACTATCTGTCATAATATTGCTTCAAAGCTATCCTAGTACATACTAAGTGAAACTTTTAGAATCATTCTTCTTCGCCTTGAATTCCTTTTTATAACACAAGGGAGCAAAACAAGCCTCAGGCCAAGAAGACACATGTCAAAAGTACAAGTCATTACAATTCACCCTAAGGCCTCTCTATCCTTGCTAACATGCATGCACATTTCTTTTTTGTAGTAAATGTGGAGGGTGATGAGAGGGCATCATTCTGAAAACTTTGGGCTCCAAGTCTAGAAAAATGTCCTTTTATTGGTACCTTGATCTATGCCTCTGTTAGGATCTAAAGTACACCTTGGTGCTTGGTAGTAAGTAACCTGGAGGATGGTCCTTACTGATTGAATTCTTCTGTCTGTCCTCCTCAAAGTTAGCAACCTGCACAAAAATTCAAAGTAACAAAATAGGAGAAACATGCTAGTCATCTTCCTCAAGATGCTCTTCTTCCAAGGACTAGTACCTTTTATGCAGAGCTTCAGTTTCGCCCAATGGCCAAGCAAAACTCATTAAAATCTACAATTTATTTATTGCTTCCTTTGTTCTATGGGTTGGTAGAGTTATTTCCTCCAAAGTAAATCTATGGTACATGAAATCTAACTCCAGGATTTTATCAATGATATTAAAATATGAGTCACTTTGGGCCAGATCAGTAGCTAAGGAAGTCAAAACTGCATTTATGGCATCTTGGAAGTCGGATTAGTAGCTTCCCCAAGTTTAGTGTCCAAGGAATTGACACTGGGACAAGTTTTCCCCTATTGCCATAAAAAGAATAAAATACATCCCACCCTCTCTCGTTTGTCAATGCATCTCTGCAACCCACCTCTTTGTCATTGAAGGAAATTTTGATGCTATCATTCATAGAAGGCCCCTCAAACAATTCTAACAGGTCCTGATGGAGGCTCCTTGTTTGTCTAGTTGGCCTCTTTGTAGCTTCCTCTAATCTTTGTTTAATTTCATGATGCAATTCCTCTGCAGTCTTTGCAGGAGCAAGAGGGGTACTCGACATTGTTTCTAGTTACTCTACCTGAGCTGACGACTCCCCTTTAGATGTCTTTCTAGGTCTCTTGGGATCTTTGGGAGATGGCCCTTTTGCAGGAGCAGTTTCCTTCACTTTCTCAGTAGGGTTGTCTCTCTACGGGGCTTGCTCCTAAGGAATTAGGGTTTCCTTAGCGGGTGGGGTTTCAGTAGCAGGGGCATTTTCTGTAGGAGGACGGGCTTCACTGGTAGGTGTTTCAATGGAAACCTTTTGGGAAAACCTTCTCCTCTTTTGAATTAGTTTCCTAGCTTTAGGAGGAGGGGCAGACTCATCCGAAGAGTCACTGTCAGAAACAATAGTGATAGTCTTTCAAACTATTTTTTTCTTTCTCTTCGTAAGATTTTCCTTAGGAGGGGACCTTGCTTTGGCCTCCTCAGATATTTACGGGGCAGGTTTAGGGCTTGGTTCAACAACGAGAACATTTGCAATTATTGGCACGGGTGGAATTACATCAAGGAGAATGACATGGGTAATCTCTGGCACTACAGAGCTAAAGCCAGATTTAGGGGTATTATCAGTAGTGGGAGTAGCAAAGTACTTGACACGGGAGGCTATTTTAATTTTTAAAATGAAAGAGAGCCCGAAAAACTAAACATAGACACAAACCCTAAAGACTTTAGGGCACACACAAAATCTCTGTGTATCACAACTATGATAGCCTTGCAAATACACAAGGATGGTGGAATAATTAACTTACTGGTCTTTTTTTCTAGGGTGAATTTGCTGGAGGGCACATAGATTTGTTGAAACTCACTCTTCTTCTCACTCGGGGATGCTCTGAATTCTTCTTTCGATGCAAGGTATGACTAAAAATTGATGAATTTCTCTTTTATGGTGACACCATTAATTCATTCATGTCGGACAGAGCAAATTGCTAGCGCCAAATTTGAATTTCATCCATTGATTAGGAAGTGAATGGTCCATATTACCTTTGACAACCTTTGAATTATGACATGGCATTTATTAGACTATTCTGGCCACCTCAAATTTTTCAAAATTCATGTCTTTTGAACCTTTTTATGATTTTATGTCTTTGATCATCTCCACAGGATAAGCCTTCCTTAGACTTCTCTTTATTTCATTATTCAGCACCACCTTTTGCTATCTTGAAAATCCTTATGGGATAAGGTTTCCAAGTATTTACCTTTGCCTTTTATCTAATAACACCTGGAAGCATTCCTCTTACCCTCACGAGATAAGGTCTTGCCATATTTTCTTTATCGGCACCCTTTTATCCTTATCTCGCAACACATTTTTCAACGTTGTCTCTTCTCATGGGATATGGCCTTTGCATGTTCTCTGAGTATCCTCTTATCCCGCATTGCTCATAACTCCTTGTTGTCTTTCACTTGAAGGCGCCTTTCCTTGATAATTTTGCTTCGTGCAAGATAAGCCTCTTAAGATTTCCCTCTCTTATCCCACGATCCATCTCTTATCCCCACAAGAACGCACGAGATAAGAGATCCTATTGATCTTGACTTGCAATCCTTATCCAACGACCATCACTAAGTAGAAGAAATCCCTTGCGGGATAAGATTCTTTGCATTCACCTTGTTATCTCTTATCTCGCACCATCTTTGCATCGGTCTATGAACATTGTGGGATAACTTTACCTTATAACTCTGAGCTATTTTTGTCTCACAGGCCCATCAGGGTGCCTTAAAACCATCATGGGATAAGACTTTTCTCTTTGCTTCTTTATATTTACTTATCCTACATGGTCACACTACATAGTGAAAACTGTTACCATATCTACAAACATTCCTTATCCTGCGTGAGCTTTTTTCCATTATGAAATGACTATGGGATAAGGATCCCCTTGTTACCTCTGTCTCCTTATCCTGCAAAGATTAATCATGGCTTCAAAGGTGTCGTGGGATAAGTCTTGTTCTTTGAGCTTTAAGAATCCCTTATCCCATGCAGTTGAGACCTCTCATTGAAAATCTTGTGGGATGACATTTCTCTGTGTTTCCTTTAGCACGCTTATCACGTACAATTATGAAACTAAAGCAGACACTTAGGTGGATCATTTTAGCACGTGGAGACTGACTAAGGGTAAAGGGATCGTGCGATTGGGGGTAAAGAGCCCTCAATCAAGTTAAATACAAGTATCATAGGGTGAGGAGCAACATGAAGGGTGAGAATAGTGCTAAGGCACTACTTTCTCACCAAAAAAGTGAGCAATATCAGTCGAAAGATTTATTTGAGCCTTATCAATTTGTTCTTGAACAAATTCCTTAAATGCTTTAAATTTTCCAAGAGAATGAAAATAACTACAATGAAAGAGGAAATTCTCATCATCTTCTTTATACTTTTTTGCTAAATTTTACAAAAGGAAAGACAACTTTCTTATCATATTTTAATTTCCAAAAGATTCTAGTTGATAACCTTTCTTCGTCATCAACAGGAATAGGATTCATCTCTTATGATGTAGGAAAAGGATTATTAGAAGAAGACAGTTTGCCATCAATGATTTTAACTATGCCTCTATCAATGAGTCCTTGCATTCCATTTTCAAAATCAGGACAATCATTGGAAGTATGATAATTAGTTTGGTGATATGAGAAAAAAAGAGTGTTTGAAGAACAAGCACTTTTAGCTTAATGATAGGTTTGTTGTATTTCCAAATGATCTTTGAAGTCTTGAATCCTAAGAACATCATCCATAGGAGAATTATGATAATATCCTAGGCCTTCTAAACTAGCTTGTGTAGGAGGGTTTATAGGGACTTTAATTCCTTGTTCAAATTTTCCAAGTCATTGTCCTCTAAAACCTTGTTTTGATAAAATGTTAAAGTCACTTGTATAAGAATCTCTTAATTGAAAAGGAGGAGGAACATTATTTTGAATTTCCTTCAAGTTTGTAGTGTAAGTATGTTTAGAAGGAACAAAGGAGCAAGTAGATGAAGAAGGAATATCTTATGGAGGAGGATTTTCCTTTCTATCATCATGCATATCCTCTTTTGTAGATTGGGAAGGGAGATCCTTATCTTGTAAGTCCTCATCTTTTCTTAATGTTATGTTGGAAGATAGATCGTGAATAAAATGCATAACATCATCTTCTCTACATATGTTTTGATGATTAAGATAGGCTTTAGGAGAATAAGGAGGATCTAGAGAGATTGAATACTAATATTTTGATCTTTCCCCCATTTCGCTAGGGTATGTGCATGAGAAGAAGATGGTGCCATGTTTCTCTTTAATGCTTCCTCCCCATTAGAGAGATCATTGATATGAGTATTAACTTGTTCTTCATTCACATTAGATACCCTAGGAGAGGTACAAGTATTAGATTTTCCATTAACATCTCTAGGATTAGGATCTACAAAAGATTTAATTCAATCTACATATGCAATGCACTTTCCTAGAAATATCACAATAAAACAAAATTCACCATAAATGAAAGCTTTGATATTTAGTTGTTTGAAAGGAAGAAATTTGGAAATTCAAAAAAAGGGATAAGCCAAAGTGCTATGGATGAAAAGAAGCAATGTGAAGTGAAAGAAGTCATTGTCCAACACATGATTATGATAAATAAAAATAAAAATAAAGTAATCATATGTGAAATACCAAATAAAACAGATCTATTAAGTGTCATTATTAAATTTTAAAATCAGATATGAAAATTGAAGTGATGAATTATACAACCCACAAATCCAATTAACCAAAATAAATTAGGGTTTTTATGAATTAAACCTTTAAATTTGTGTAATTTGATTAAAATGACATCTATCAATGCAAAATTGAATTTTAGAATGTTTATAAATCATATATTTCTCAATTAACCCAAATTAGACAACTTACAAAATCAATTTAGAATTAAAAAAATTAGGGTTTTTGTGAAATTAACCTCTAAATATTTTAAATTCAATTGGAAATTAAACTTCTAAAAGTAAATCTGAATTTTAAATTGCATAAACACTCAGATATAAGAACATATAAATTAAAATTAAAGGTGTAAGGAGTCAGGTTCACCAAAATGTAATGGTGAAAAAATAGGGTTTCCACCATATGAGGAAGAAACCAATAATTTTGTGACTTGGGGACCAATACATTAGGGAAAGATATGAACTTGATAGATCTAAACCTAAGAGGTATAAATTCTGATCAAATTCTAGGGATGTTGAATAGGCCTCTTATTTCCCTTGAGTTGAATTGATTTGTTGAAGATGTTGAAATTAGGGAAATCGGACTTAAATTGATGTAATTATGAGCAAATAGTGAGCTACAGTCATCGGATCAATCCATGAACCTGAATCTAAGGATTTTAAGAGGATTTAGACCTATTCCCAAAATGAGCTCATGAATTTTCAAGACCAATGTGATGGTCGATCTGGTCCTCCGCACTTTTCGCACTCCAATGGGGGATCTATTTGTCTCTATAAATAAAGCTTATCCTGGAGATAGCAGCTTCATACTTACCTCCTACACATATAAAGAAGGGGAAATAGGTTGAAAATATGGGTTTTCCTAAGTCAAACTCTAGTTTAGGAATTAACCTTGAATGAAATATTGAAAATACTTAAAATAAAATAATGGAAAGATAAACCTCAGATCTATAATGACTGATAATGATGCTTTTCTTCTTGAATGTGATCATATATGCTTTATGAAATGGCATGAACATGACAAAACCCTAATCACACACACATGCTTGCATATGAATGTTATAATTTCCTCCACAATAGTGAAATGAAGAATATGCAGCCTTTAAGACCTCTAGAATTGCTTGATGATGAACACTTCAATGCTTGAATGCTTGATTGCTTGAATGAAATTGCTAGGTATGGAGTTAAGTTGATCAAATGTCTTTAGATATGATGATATAGGTCAATTTACTAATTAGGCCAACCTCGAATAGTCATATAGAGCCACCAATTTATTTTCCCATTGGAGAAGTAGGTCTCAGACCCTCCTTGAAAATTGGGCCCCAAAGAGGAGGACTAGGGTGTTGAGCACTCTAGTCTAGGACCAGCACTCTGGTCCTCCTTAATTAGCAACTAAGTTTTGGTCCAATGGAGGAGGACACCTCTCTGGGGAATCACTTGGTAGGTGTACTAAGCATAAAAACTAGAGCTGAGGTACTAAATGGGCCCAAATAGGAGATGAGAGGGAGATGCGCTAAAGTAGGAGCACACACATGAGGTGTAAATTGGCCTAGTAACAAATTATGATGCTACAGGAGCATGCTTGGTTTTAAAGAAATCTTGCATCAACCAAAAATAGTTTCTTTCCTTGCATTTAGTCTATAGCTATCTCAACACTTTCTAATTATTGAACATTTCACTGCATTGTTTCTTCATGACTTGCAAATCTAGATTTACACTCAACATGAAGTCATCTATGTCATTAAAAAATCTTGTGATTTTCATTTTTCATCGCTAAGTTATTTCTCCTTGAAGTTACAATCATTTTCTCTGTCAAAGCATTTAGTAACTAATTAAGACATTCTACTTGCAGACCATTCCTATTGCGTGTGGATATTTGATGAAAATAATTCCAATAATTTTGGGTGCTAGGGGAACCATTCTTGTGCTCTCCAACACATTATCATCTTTCACAAAGTACCATCTCATGTTTTTGGGCTGACGTACATTTTTCATCATTCCTTGGGTTTTGAGACCCTTGAGGCTCATGCAAACCTTTTCTTGAGCAAGAGAAACATATATTTAAGATTATTTTATAATCAATCAATAGTAAGTTATAAGCTATGCATATAGATATATCATTAGCATTTGGATTTTCCAATCCGCTAGTCCACAAGATTGTGATTAGGTTAGTGAGCTATTGTAATGTCGCAAAGTCTTGTAATAGGCATGTGAGCCCATTAACATTATGCATATGAAGGCATGCAATGTAATATAATATTGTAGTTGGTAAATGAATGATATTTTTGATTTCTAAGAATTTTCTTATGTTATTACCATTGTGTTGAACTCTATGCTACATGGTTGGAAAGTCCTACCTGGACCCACTATCCATGAATACACCAAGTGATATCAAAGTGTGCTTCGAGTCCTTTTGGATAAGAGGTATTTATTTTAGTGAATATATCACCAACCTAAGGCAATCTACAAGTGTTTTCAATAAATCAACTATTGTGAGGCAGTTGAGACCTTACAACCAGATCTTCAAATTGAGGCACTTGCGCTAGATCCAAGGAATAGATGTCACCAAGGAGACTACATATTGTGGTAAATACCATTGATAGAATGGATGGAATGATGTAGATGATGATATAAATGAGAATCTAATTAGATATTGTAGAAGAAGATAGAAGGAGAGGCCTAAGCCCTAGTCAGGAAAGCAAGAGTGATAATGAATTAGACCAAAACCAAATCAAATATGATTCTAGAGAAGAGGAAGAAGAATTAGATCAAATAAATATGATGAAAGCTATTTCAAAGATTAGAAAAAGACATAGAATTAAATTTAAAATTATGTGGGAAAGTTAAACCTTGAGGAATTGATTGACTAGATAAATGATATAGAGGAATACTTTGAATATGAGGAAATTCAAGATCAAGAAAGTGTGAGATTTGCTAAAACTAAGTTGAAAGGTTGTGCCAATTTATGGTGTAAAGAAGTTTAGTTAGATAGGAATAGGAGAGAAAAGGAGAAAATCATAAAACTGAGATAGGATGGTGACAAAATTGAAGAATAAATTCATGCCTATTGATTATGAGCTTGAAATACTAAAGGGACTACAAAACCTATTCAACAAAAGGAGAAATCTATGAAGGAGTACACTGAAGAATTCTACAAAGTGATCATTATGGTTGGACATAGTGAAGCAAGTAAAGAAAATTTTGCACTATACATCAATGGACTAAGGACAAACATTCAAGAAGAATTGAGTTTGGTAAGGATAACCACAATTTAGGAGACATTCCAATTTGAACAGAAGGTGCAAGAGAAATTGAACAAGAAGTTTGAGTAGAAGTAAAGGTCCAAAATAGGAAGATTTTAGAGAGGCAGGATATACTATAGATAAGGGAAATCTTATGTCAAACTAAACAAAAAAGATAAGCCCTACCATTGTGAACAAAAAGAAAACAATCAATACCCCAAAGGGAGAGATGATAGAAACTCCTACAACAATGACAGAGGAGGCTATAACTCCTTCCATAATGATGAAGACAAGAGAGATGGGAGTAGATATAAAGGAAGACCATTCAAAGGAACCTGTTTCAAATGTGGAGGTGAAGAGAACAAAGTATTTCCCTAGCTACTAGAAGATATACGGTTTAAATATTTGAGTTGGGTACCTCTTTGTTGCTTGTTATGATTGAAAGTTGGTAATAAGTGGATCTATAAGACTAGGTGCAGCAATGTTCATAATGTTACAAAATATAAGAAAAATTGAGTTCCAAAGGTTCAATTTTTAAAACTTCAATGGCATCATGTGAGTCCATCTACATTAAGGTGGGGCATGTTGATAAGTGATTCAGGCATATATTTTCATGCAACTTATAATTGACTAAGGTTCCCTAAGTTCACATGAATTATATTTTTAGATACATTTGTTTTAGATTTTTAAGATATAAACTCATCTTGCATGTTCAATACATGAAAGGGAAATAACCAAATTTATTATTATTTACTTTATGATTATTTTTCTTGTTGTTTGAAATAGTCTATAATGAAGACCTCTATGTTGAGCACCATCAATATGTAAATATTTTATAGGTTGAATAGAAAAATATAGTTGAAACAATTTTATGTGTGTTTTCCTCTATCACCACGGTGTTTCTATGCTTGCGTAGACCTAGTTTATGCAATTCTTGCAAATATTGATTCAACCATATCTCCTTATATAAAGAATAAGGATTTTACATTTGTCTACCTATTTTCAAAGTTATGAAAATTATTCTCTAATTGTATCAAAACATTATATGTTATTTGGTCAATAGGCCCAGGCAAATTATTATGTACTAAATCTCATACATGTTTTTGTTTTTGATTTTTTTGTGCTACAACATACTTTCTCTTTTTATTTGTTTTTATTGTTGTACACTTTTGAATGTTAACAAAATACCTACATAACATTTTAAGAACTTTGAAAACTTCATTTTCTAAACTGTTCTATAACTAGTTTGATATTTTTTATTATATAAAATGTATAGAGTATATACAAATGCAAAGAGAAATGATCTTATATCTCACGCCATTGCTTGTGTACAATTTTGTTTAAATTTAAGTGGCTAGAGTGTTCTTATGTAAATTATTAATTAAGAGAAAAAGATAAACGGGAATCTTTCTCTATTTCAATGATGCAACAATCTTTTGTTGGGAAATGATACATGACTTCACAATATAATATTTTTTCTTTTAATTTATCTGCAATTTTTTCTCCATATTTTATATGCAAATATATTATTAAGAATTTTATTAAAAAATATCATCTAAGACAATACTTTAAAATGAACAACAAAATTTAATATTCATGAAATCACCAACTCTACAAATTACTACAAAATTTAATAAAAATTTGATACGGCAAATAAATTAAACAACCCCTTAGAAACATTTATGGCTTCTACCATCCATCCCCCTCAGAGTTGTGGATTATCAAATTCATCCCGTCGATCTGGCCTGAGTATGGTGATGTTGAAATGTATTGCATCATCGTTGGAGAATTTAAAGTCATTAAACACTTCTGAATCTTTTCTCCACATCAGCATATGTACTGTATCCATCAAAGTGGATGGTGAGTGGGTGGTGTAAGTATGACCAAGGAATGATACTTCAATCTCACAATTCCCCTCTGTTACAAGGAATGATACTTCAATCTCACAATTCGGATCTGTTACACAAAGGAATAGCCAAATTGCACCGCTGGGGTTGACATCAGTAAAGTAACGTCCCTCTCTTAAAACTGAAGCCTTTGTGCAATTCATTAACACCTTCAAAACTCGACCTCCATCTTTTTCTATATCTTTTGGCTACGCACAATTTAAAATATGAATCAATAAAAAATCAAATGTCATTCAGTAAAAATGCAAAAGTAGAGTAATGTTTGTTGTTATTGTTGGACACGTACTATATCATTATCACTTGAGTAATTTGTTTGTGCATGTGGCCTGGTCTAATTTTTTTATTTCAAACATTATCATCAACTAGGGAATTCTCTAATTTGTCATTGGAAAGATATCAATAGTTGAGCTATAGGGGAAGGTCAAGAATGAGTTTGAGGACTTTTCATAGTGGAAAGAGTTAATAGAGTAAATTTTGTTAGCCCAAGTGTAAATTCTTTGTTTACCTTCTATACAGGAATATATGTGTTACCAAGATAACATCAAGAAGAGAGGCTTTTATGATCCCTCTAAGTGTGACTTTGTTGAATTAAGGAGGAAAATGATATCCATTTGTTTCATTCAATGACCATTTTTCTAGGCCTCTCGAGATAGTGGTGGTTTTGTTGGAATCAATCTTATATTTATGTTATTTCTTTATCTAATTTTTGGGCTGATTTAGGGAATCATCTTTCCTTTTTTTCTTTGTTATTAGTTGCATAAGTTACTGGTCCTTTATTTTTTATTTGAAAAATTTATTTGGAAATAAAGCATTGAAACTTTTACAAATATTAGTCTCACTAGGTATATTTGGTAGAATGTATTAGATTCAATAGAAGTAACCTTAGTTGCAAATATTACTTCCTCAAATGTTTTGATTGTGAAAAAAATTGAGTTAAGCTCTTTGATTGTTTCTACTTGTTATGGTTCTCAAGTTAAAGCTTCATATTGTTAGTGTGAATAAGGATATTTCCTAACTAATTCCTAGTTGGAACCTATTCACATTTTAAGTTTACTTAGGACCCGGCTTGCATTTAAGTTCGCTGTCATGAATTTACTTTATGTTTTAAAACTTGTTATTTAATTATGTTCATGTGATTTATGCTAGTTGACATTCTAAAAGTTATCTTATAATGGGGTCATGTATCAATATTCACTTTTAGATTATAGGCATTTATTATATTGCATCATGCTAGCCCTTGTTCAAAACCTTCACTTGTTCATGATCCATCTAGCCTAATACAACTTGCTAGCTTTGTGACTCCTCATGGACACAACTCCTAATAATAATATGTATGAGGATCTTATAAGTTCTAATGTATTTTTCTGCATTCGATTGTGTGTATTTTTTTCCATCAACTTTTCGAATCACTCTTTGTGATTCATCATCAGGATGAAAATAATTCCAAAGACATGAAAGATGTTGAGTTGCAAATTTGAGACAATATAAAGAGGAGTGGGGTAGGGGAGGGCACGAGGAACAAGGAAAAAGGAAAAGAAAAAAGACCACCTAAAGGATGGGTGACCAAAAAACCCCTAGGAATAACCACCCAAAGAAAAGAAAAAGGAAAGCCAAGCAACACAAACAAACCACTTAAAAACAAAAAAGAATAAAAGAAAATAAATCAAAATAAACATAACTATAAATGTATATATACCTACACACACACACACACACACACACACACACATATATATGAATGTATATATACACATATGCCTATATATATATATATATATATATATATATATATATATATATATATATATATATATATATATACAAATATGCAAATAAACCAAAGGGGGAATGGGAGACGCTCAAAGGAAAAAGAAAGAGGGGGAGAAGTCAAGGTGGGGGGTGGGGATGATACTGGAGGACAGAAAGTAGAGGGTGCCACGACATACTGAGGTTTAACCCATCATCGTGATTAAGATTGGAGGGCTGATGAATAATAGCAATGGCCTCTTTAACTTTCCTCTTGAAAAATTTGTTCTCCCTACACAATATTTGAGTGTCCTCCAAACAAATATGATGCTTGGTAGTTGACAAATGCTCAGCTAAGGCTGATTTGAGGGCACATTTATGCTTAATGTTGATGCTATTCTCTTTTATTCTAGTAATGAACAAACGACCTGTTTCTCCAATGTATGAGGTTCCACAGGAGCATACAATATTGTAGACACCTAACTCTAAA
This sequence comes from Cryptomeria japonica, assembly GCF_030272615.1. NCBI lineage: Eukaryota > Viridiplantae > Streptophyta > Pinopsida > Cupressales > Cupressaceae > Cryptomeria > Cryptomeria japonica. Next base: position 717,175,112 of record NC_081409.1, on the reverse strand, counting down.
AAGGCATCCCTAGTGTCCTTAAGTGGGGGGGCATGCCTCTTAATGGTGGAAACAGGTTTGAAGGCACAACGAAGACCTTTTTTCACAAGGATTTTTGAGATCTTGTGAGATATGCCTTCAACATAAGGGAGAGAGACAAATGTGGCCTGAGATGGTGGAGAGGGCAAGTGACTAGAAATGGATAGGAAATGAGATTTGTCTTGGAGGAAGGCCCTAGTGATCTGCTTGTTCGAGTAGCCATTCCATTTGAAGACTTGACAAAGATGGGAGAGATTTTGGTCTAAGATATCCCCGTCACAAATACAATGGGCTCTTAAAGCTAGGGTTTTGAGGATCCCAACTTTTTGGCTAGGGTGGTGATGAGAAGTCGAATGAAGATATAAGTCAGTGTGGGTAGTTTTATGAAACACCCGATGACCAAGGGATCCATCAGGCTTTCTACAGATTAAGACATTGAGAAAAGGTAATTGGTTGTTGGATTCAAGTTCTTTAGTGAAGGCAATAGAAGGAGAAACATTGTTGAGGTGAGCATGAAACTCCTCTAGCTTGTCCAAGTCATGTGGCCAATAGACATTGGTGTCCTCCATATATCATTTCCACCACTTTGGCTTGAGGGGGAAAGAATGTAAGGCCACCTCCTCAAAATTTTCCATGAATAAGTTGGCTACAACCGGCGAGAGAGGGGAGCCCATGGCTACTCCATCAACCTGTTCATAGCTAATGCCTTGGAAGGAGAAGAAGGTTGACCTTAAGAAAAGTTCCACCAAAGAGGCGATCTCCTCATTGACCTTATGCTTGACAATCTCGATGGAGTCTAGAATAGGGACCTTTGTGAAGAGGGACACCAGATCGAAGCTCACAAGAGTTTCTTCAGTGTCCAACTTGGTGTCCTTGATAAACAAGACAAATTTGTTGGAATATTTGATGAAGGAGTTGGAGTTACCAACAAGCAGAGAGATTAATTTGGCAAGAAAAGAGGCTAACTTGTAAGTGGGAGACCCAATGGTATCAACAATGGGTCTCAAAGGAATGTTGGCTTTGTGAATTTTTGGACACCATATATACGTGGGGTCACTTCCTTAGAAGGAAGAAGACAAATTTTGGTAGAATAATCCAATGAGGAGTTGGAAATAGTAGATCTAACTACCTTCAAAATCTTAGGGCACGGGTTACGCGACAAAATTTTGTAACTACTAGAATCTGAGAGGAGGTCTTCCATTTTGGCCAACTAATCAGGTTTTCTCATAATGACCGTGGCATTACCCTTGTCTGCTCTTGAGATGATAAGGTCATGATTACGCATGAGATTATTAAAGGCCAACATCTCTGCTTTGGGGATGTTAAATTTAGGAGGTTTAGCATTACGGAGCGCCATGGCACAATCTTGTCTAACCTCTTTGGCAACATCAAGGGGAAGGGTACACACTGCATTTTTTATGTCGATAAGGAAGTTGATGTGCAGAATGTTGTGGGGAGTCAAGGAAAAGTTGAGACCTTGCTTGAGTAAATTAAAGGCGAGAGGATCAATGGGGGCGAGAGAGAGGTTGACAACAAGTTTGGACTCCCAATTACTAATAGGGTTGAGGTTAGGAGCGAACCTAGGAAGAGGGCCATGATCCAAGGTGGGGGACATGGATGCCGAAAAGATAGTTGGTTGTAGAGGTCATGATTTATGTGTTTACAACATGGCTCCTAATATGTATCTAATTATGTTACTTGTCTGGATGTCATTCCTTTTTGATATTGCTCCTAGTGAGGATCCAAGGATCTTACTAGTCCTAGATGTGATACCTTTTATATTTTGTATGCTCCATGTGTGCTACCAATGATGATCATGTTACTCATGTTATTCTTACCTTTTAAGTTGACATTATAGATTGATAAGGTCCTAAATATTGGTGGCTACCACCTTGGCAAGCTTGGTGTTGTCTTGTCTCTTTGATGTTTTGATGAAAGAATATTTTGTTTCTCTTTAATTTACAAATGGTACATGAGCATAAGTTAATACTTGCACTAAAGTGTAGGCTAAATGTACTATTTTCAATTGCATTCTTTACAACTTCAAACTTAGTTTGGACCTCCTTTGGTGGTTGTGCCCAACGTACCTAATTCATGTCTAATTGTGCTCCATACATCATTGATTCAACAATCATAATGAATCATAATGTGTTAGTCCATAATGAATACATGCATCAACATCTTTCAACCAATATAAAGTTTATGGTTTCATATCTAAGATATATTTTGTCAATTCAAGTATTTTAAATGTTTCTCTAACTTCTATCCTTTTCAAGAAAATTCTTGTACATCAATCATTGCTAGCTATTAGAGTGGTAAGAACATCAACATGGGATTTGACTTAAGGAAAGCCCCTATACATCAAAAGTCTTCTTCCCCATTTTCATGTATGTAACTCCAAATCTAACCGTAGAGAGCACTACAAGTGTGTAAAGAAAACAATAGACATTCTTAGATTTCAAAAAGGTGAAAACACCTAGATTGGGGTACCCTTATACTTTTGGGATAAATTTTAGGGAAATGGATCTATCAAACCTTCTGATAAGGAATCTAGAAGTTTTTGTTGGTCACAAACATCTCAAACTAGGGAACCTAACAGCTATGTTCAACATTTTCAATATCATTTTTCTACCATAGGTTCCTTTCTATATCCTTTATTCATATCTAAGCTACTGTGTTGATTGCCAGTTTTACATTTCACTTTTACTATTGAAAGATGTAAATTTGTTATCATTTGGCCTAGATTTTGTATAGTCAATTCCAATTACACAACCCTCAAAAAGGGATCAATTAATCAAAGTGTTCATCTCTTCTTTTAAAATTGAAGTTGAACCTTATTTACTATTTCCCAATTATCTTATTTGTGAAAATTGAGATCTCAATTTGCATACATAGGCTATGATCCAAATTTCCACCACATAAGCATGATATGTTTCTGGAAGAAGTATTGTATTGCAAAGCCTCTATATAGAGAGGTGATATATAATTCATCCGGTCTCTTTGGTCTTAGATTAGTTTATCAAATTATGTAAACATGAGTAAAATTTGACAAATATCATAACATTAGATTTAAAGATTTGGGATCATTTTATAGACTTGAATAAACAATATTTTCTAACAATTTTTGTGTCTTGTAATTATTTCACTAACCTTGGGATCTTGTACCAATTTATGTCTTTTGTGACATAGGTAGTCTTTGAAGTTGCATAATTAAAAAAAAAGGCAATCTTGGTGCTAGTTACTATAGGCTGGAAGCTTATCGTCAGACATTTCTTTTCCTTATCATAAATTATTATGCTGATTTCTACGACTACAATTCCAAACTCCAATGCAATAACCCTTGGATGGAGCCTTGATGTCTTAACAACTATGTTACTAGAAACATTAGAAATCAAAATATTTAAAAGTTGCATCTAAGAAAAGAATTTTAGACGCATATAAATTTAATATATATACAAGTTTTTATCCCATATAAAAAATATATATTAGTATATATATAGGTAAGTTTTCATTCTCTATAGAAAATTTAGCATATGTCTATATATATATATATATATATATATATATATATATATATATATATATATATATATATATACATACATACATACATATATATATATATATATATATATATATATATATATATATATATATATATGTATGTATATATATATATATATATATATATGTATGTATGTATGTATATATATATATATATATATATATATATATATATATATATATATATATATATGTATGTATGTATATATATATATATATATATATATATATGTATGTATGTATATATACATATATATATGTATGTATGTATGTATGTATGTATGTATGTCTCTCTCTCTCTCTCTCTCTCTCTCTCTCTCTCTCTCTCTCTCTCTCTCTCTCTCTCTCTCTGTGTGTGTGTGTGTGTGTGTGTGTGTTTGGTGTTTTTGATCTCTAATAAAAAATTTATAGTTGTGTGGTAAAAACACAATTTATCAACAGATTGTGTTCTAAGAACACTATCATTGGGTTTGACTTAAGGTAAGCCCCTATACAACACAATTGTTTTACCCCATCTTCATATGTGTAAGTTCAAATCAAATCATAGAGAGCACTACAAGTGTGCAAAGAAAACAATAGACAATCTTAGATTTGAAATAGGTGAAAACAACTAGACTGGGGTGCCCTCTACACTATTTGGCTATATTTTAGGGGGATGGATCTAAAAGACCTTCTGATAAAGAATCTAGAAGTTTTTGTTGGTCACAAACATCTCAAAATAGGGCAACAAACAACTATGCTCATATTTTCAAGCTCTATTTGCTACCATAGGTTCCTTTCTACATCCTTTTTTTAGATCTAAGCTACTATGTTTATTGCCAATTTTACATTTCACTTTTATCACTGAATGATGTGAATTTATTATCATTTGCCTAGATCTTGTATAGTCAATTCTAATTCCACAACCATCGAAAAGGGATCAATTAATAAAAGTGTTCAGCTCTTCTTTTAAGATTGAAGTTGAACTTTATTTACTATTTCCCAATGATCTTATTTGTAAACAATTGAGATCTTAATTTGCATACATAGGCTAGGATCCAAGAATCCACCACATTAGCATGATATAATTCGAGAAGTATTGTATTGCAAAGCCTCTATATAAAATTGGATGAATATCATAACATTAGATTTGAAGATTTGTGATCATTTTATCAACTCGAATAAATAATATTTTCTAACAATTTTTGTGTTTTCTAATTTTTCACTAACCTTGGCATCATGTACCAATTTATGTGTTTTATGGTGGAGGCAGTCTTTGAAGTTGTGGGTATAATTTAAAAAAGACAGTCCTGGTGGTAGTTACTATAGACGGGAATCTTATCATCGGATATTTCTTTTTCTTAACATAAACTATTATGCCCATTTCTACAACTTTTAAATATTTTGCATCATCATCGGCCCAGGAATAGAGCAGTGGGTTAGAATCGGAATTAGCATCGGCCCAAGAACAAAGTAGTGGGTCAAAATCGGTCAAGGAAAAGATAGAATGAGATGAGGTCACTTGGAAATTGGTCTAAGCTTAGAGAAATATGGTTTAGAGGGTTTGAACAGAGTTGAAAGGCCAACCTTGTAATTAATTTGTTGTAGTAACTTGATGGTGAAATAGAATTTAATAAAGTTGAAATCTTTGTTTTCTTGTTCAGTGAGTTTATGAGTTGTGAATTGGCGATTGAGTGAATTTTATGGTGTTGTTAGGGGTTGTATGGTGTCCTAAGGGGTCATATGGTGTTCTATAACCCCTGGTGACATGATATGATGCCTTAGGTATCGTTAGGGATCGTCTTGTGTCCTAAGGGGTCATTTGGTGTCCTATGACCCCTTAGGACACAATATGGTGTTGTTAGGGGTCATATGGAATCCTATGATACCATATTAACCCTTAGGAAAACATATGGTGTCCTAAGGGGTCATAAGGTATCATATGACTTCTTAGGACACCATATGTGCCCTTAGGATACCATATGGTGTCGTTAGGGGTCGTATACTTTCCTAAGGGGTCATATGGTGGCTAATGACCCCTTAGGACACCATAAGACCCCTAATGACACCATATGACCCCTTAGGTTTTGTTAGGGGTCATATTGTGTCCCAATGGGTTATATGGCATCCTATGACCCCTTAGGACACCATATGGTGTTGTTAGGGGTTGTATGGTGTCCAAAGGGGTCATATTATGTCTTATGACGCCTTAGGACACCATACGACCCCTAACGACACCATATGAGCCCTTAGGTGTCGTTAGGCATCCTATGGTGTCCTAAGGGGTCATATGTTGTCCTATGACCCCTTAGAACACCAAATGAGCCCTTAGGTCACCATATAGTGTTTTTAGGGGACATATGGTGTGCTAAAGGGTCATATGATGTCCTATGATACCTTAGGACACCATATGATCCATAATGACACCATATAACCCCTTAGGTGTTGTTAGGGGTCATGTTGTGTCCTAACAGGTCATATGATGTCCTATGACCCCCTAGAACACTATACAATCCCTAACGACACCATATGAACCCTTAGGTGTCATTAGGGGTCATATGGTGTCCTAAAGGATCATATGGTGTCCTATGACCCCTTATGACACCATATGAGCCCTTAGGATAACATATGGTGTCGTTAGGGGATGTATGGTGTGCTAAGGGGTCATATGATGTCCTATGGCACCTTAAGACACCATATGACCCATAATGACAACATATGACCACTTAGGTGTTGTTAGGGGTCATTTTGTGTCCTAACGGGTCATATGGTGTCCTATGACCCCTTAGGACACCATATGGTTTCGTTAGGAGTCGTATGGTGTCCTAAGAGGTCATGTAGTGTCCTATGACCCCTTAGGATACCATACAACCTCTAACAACACCATATGACCCCTTAGGTTCCATTAGCGCTCATGTTCTATCTTAATGGGTCATATGGTATCCTATCAACCCTTAGGTGTCATTAGGGGTCGTACAGTGTCCTAAGGCATCATATGGTGTCTTATGACCCCTTAGGACACCATATGACCCCCTAGGACATAATATGGTTTCCTATCAACGCTTGGGACACAATATGAGCCCTTACGATACCATATGGTGTCATTAGGGGTCGTATGGTGTCCTAAGGGGTCATATGGTGTTCTGTGACCCCTTAGGACACCATATGACCCCTAGCGATACCATATGACCCCTTAGGTGTCGTTAGGGATCGTATGGTGTCTTAAGGGGTCATATGGTGTCCTATGACCCCTTAACACACCATATGAGCCCTTAGGATACCATGTGGTTTCATTAGGGGTCATGTGGTGTGTTAAGGGGTCATATGGTGTCTAATGACCCCTTAGGACACCATATGACTCATAAAAATGCCATATGACCCCTTAGGTATCGTTAGGGGTCATATTATGTCCCAATGGGTCATATGGTATCCTATGACCCCTTAGGAAACAATATGTTCTTGTTAGGGGTCGTATAGTGTCCTAAGAGATCATGTGGTTTCCTATGACCCCTTAGGACACCGTATGGCCCTTTAGGTCTCCTTAGGGGTCATATGGTGTCCCAAAGGGTCATATAGTCTTCTATGACCCCTTAGGTATCATTAGGTTCTTGTGTCTAAAGGGGTCATATGGTGTCCTGTGACCCCTTGCGACACCATATGAGCCCTTGGGACACACTATGGTGTTGTTAGGGGTCGTATGGTGTCCTATGACCCCTTAGAACACCATGTGAACCCTTAGGAGAACATATAGTGTCTTAAGGGGTCATATGGTATCATATGACTGCTTAGGACACCATATGACCCCACAAGACAAAATACAACCCCTAACAACACCATATGGTGTCCTAAGGGGTCATAGGACACCATATGACCACTTAGCACACCATATGACCCCCTAGGTGTCATTAGGGGTGATATTATGTCCCAAGGGTTAATATGGTATCTTATGACCCCTTAAGACACCATATTGTTCCGTTATGGGTCATATTGTGTCTTATGGGGTCATATTATTTCCTATGACCTTTTAGGATAACATATGACCTAGTAGGACACTATATGACCCCTTAGGTGTTGTTAGGGGCCATATTATGTCCTAATGGGTTCCTATGGTGTCATTCATCCCTTTAGGACACCATATGGTGTCATTAGGAGTCGCATGGTGTGCTTAGGGGTCATATTGTGTCCTAAGAGTTCATAAAATATCATATGACCCCTTAGGACACCATATGACCCCTTAGGTGTCATTAGGGGTCATTTTGTGTCTTAAGGGATCATATGATGTCCGATGACCCCTTAGGACACTATATGGTGTCGTTATGGGCCATATTGTGCCCTAAGGGGTCATATGGTGTTCTATGTCTCCTTATGAGACCATATGACCCCTTAGGACACCCTATTGTGTCATAAGGGGTCATATGGTGTCTTATGACCCCTTATGACACCATATGACCCCTTAGCACAACATATAGTATTGTTAGGGGTCATATAGTGTCGTAAGGTGTCATATGGTGTTCTATGACTCCTTAGGATGCCATATGATGCCTTAGGACACCATATAGTATCGTTTGGGGTCATATTATGTCCTAAGGGGTCATATGGTGTTGTATGACATCTTAGGACACTAGGTGTCCTTAGGTGTTAGAGGGTGTCCGAAGGGGTCGTATGGTGTCCTATGACCCCTTAGGAAACCATATGACCCCTTTTAACATTCTAGTGCATGACATGACCCTTTACGACCATATGATGTCCATATGGTGTCATAAGGGGCAATATGCTATTCTAACATGTGTTACCCCTTATGACCCCATATGACACCTAACGACACCATGTGAACCCTCAAAATACCATATGACAACTAAAGAAAATATCAATAATATAAATTTTATTATATACATTTATATATTATAGTATTAATATATAAATTTTTTTATTATATATTAATATATTATATTGATATTCAATATATTAATATATAATTTATTAATATATTAATATTATAACTTGCTAGAATCGGATATCGGATTTTATCGGATATTCGATATCCGATTTTTATGACATAAATTTCAAAATTTGAAATTTGGCTCGAGAATGCTTTGGGATTCTACTTGGAAATAATGAGCCTAGAAAGTCAATAGAAAAGAATGTGTTTTTGAGTATTCTTTGATTTTCCAGACTTTGTATTGGTGGCTGACAACTTTTTTTTTAGCAAAAATTGACGAAACAAAAAGGGTTTTTTAAAGACATTGTTAGATTTTGAACAATATAAGGATTGTCTTATTTTGACCTTAATAAATAATTATTATTTATTTTCTAATTGAATTCTGAGTAAAGTCCTAATTGATGGGCTGATTGAAAAACACACGCAACTTTCAAATGGTATCACATTTTTTGAATCCAAAATATGCATCACATTCTATGTTTCATCTACTATAGGAAAAAAAATGAATTTCATAAATTTTAGACCAAGTTAAGGTGGTCAGATGTAGGATTTTTTGAAATTATGAAAAGTTGTAGTAAAAATTCATAATTACTTATTTAATTCATAAAAAATTACAAAAAAATGTGTGTCACATCTAGACATGAGTCTACTACTTATATTATAAATCTTATAAAAGTAATATTATTCTTTGGTTGTGATTAGGGTGGTCAGACATACACCTACTTCTTAGTTTTTTCCTGAAATTTTAGCACCACTATATTGAAATTTTAAATTTTCATCAAATATATATCTTTTTTTTCAAAAAACAACTTGTAGCTTAGAAACTACATTAAATTTACTACAGATTCTCTTCTTACATATTTTTAAAATAATTTTCATAACTTACTCATATTTTCATGTCAAGTTGCATAACTCTGATTTTCTGAAATTTCATTGCCACTTAAGGGCTTGTTTTGGCATACCATGATCCTGCACATACCCATAATGATGCTTTTCTTCTTGAATGTAATCAAATATGTTGTATGAAATGGCATGAACATGAGAAAACTCTAATCTCACACACATGCTTGCATATGAATATTGTAATTTTCTCCACAATGGTTGAATGAAGAATATGCAACCTTGAAGACCTTTGGAAATGCTTGATGATGAACACTTCAATGCTTGAATACTTGATTTATTGAATGAAATTGCTACATATGAATTTAAGTTGCACAAATATCTTTATATATGATGATCTAGGTCAATTTAATAATTAGTGTGACCTTCAATGGTCATATAGAGCCACCTATTTATTTTCTCATCGAAGAAGTAGGTCTCACCTCCTCCTTGAAAATTGGGTCCCAAAGAGGGGGATGAGGGTGCAATGTGCTCTGGCCCAAGACTAGGGCGCTAGTACCCTAGTCCTCCTCAATCGGGGACTCGATTTTGGGCCAGGAGAGGAGGACACCTCTCTGGACAATCACTTGGTAGGTGTATTAAGCATAAAACCATGAGTTAATGCATTGAATGGATCCATATAGGAGATGAGGGGGAGATACACTAAAGTAGGGACACAAACATGAGTTGTAAATTGGCTTGATGATAATTTATAATTTTCTATAGGGGTATGCCTTGTTTTAAAGAAATATAGTACCAACCAAAAATAGTTTCTTTCCTTGCATTCAATTTATAGCTGTCTCAACACTTTCTTGCACATTTCATCGCATTGTTTCTTCATGACTTGCAGACCTAGATTTACACTCAAGATGAGGTCATCTATGTTGTATTGAAAAATCTTGTGATTTTCATTTTTCATTGCTAAGTTATCTCTCCCTAAAGTTACAATCATTTTCTCCGTCAGAGCATTTAGTACCTAATTAAGACATTCTACTTGTAGACCATTCCTATTGCATATGGATATTTGATAAAAATCATTCTAAGAATTTTGGGTCACTGAGGAACCTTCCTGTGGTCTGCAATAGGTTATCATCTTTCACGAAGTACCATCTCATGTTTTGAGGCTGACCTACATGTTTCATCATTACTTGGGTTTTGAGACCCTTGAGATTGATGTAGATCTTCTCTTAAGAAACAAAAATATATATTTAAGATCATTTTGAAATCAATCAATAGTAAGTTATTAGTTGTGCATATAGATATATCATTAGCATTTGGATTTTCCAATCCACTAGTCCATGAGACAATGATTAGGTTAGTGAGCCATTGTAATATCATGTAATACCTTATGGTAGGCTCATAATCCCATTGCGATTCCACATATGAAGGCATGTTATGTAATATAATATTGTATATGGTAAATGAATGATATTCTTGTTTTCTATGAACTTTCTTATGTTATTTCCACTATGTTAAATTCTATGCTACATGGTTGGAGAGTCCTACCTAGACCCTCCATCAGTGACTACACCAAGTGATACCAAAGCGTGCTTCGAGTCCTTGTAGAGTAGAGGTATTTATTGTGGTGAACATATCGCCAGCCTAAGGCAGTCTACAAGTGTTTTCAATCAATCAGCGATTGTGAGGCAGTTGAGACCTTGTAGCCAGATCATTGAATTGATGCACTTGCACTAGATCCAAGGAAGAGATGTCTCTAGGGAGGATACCTACTGTGGTGAATATCATTGATAGAATGGATTCAATGATGGAGATGATGAGATAAATGAGAGTCTAATTAGATATTGTAAAAGAAGATAAAAGGAGAGGCCTCATCCCTTGACAAGAAAGCAAGAGTGATGATGAATTATCTACCAAAACCAAATTGAATATGATTCTAGAGAACAGGAAGAAGAATTGGATCAAATAAAGATGATGAAATCTATTTCAAATATTAGAAAAAGATATAGAATTAAAATTTAAAAGTATGTGGGAAAGTTAAATCTTGAAGAATTGATTGATAGGATAAATGACATGGAAGAATACTTTAAATTCAAGATCAAGAAAGTGTGAGATTTGTAAAAACTATGTAGGAATAGGGAGTAGAATAGAAAATCTATGAAAGTTTGTTTACAAATTATAAGTATAGATGGAATTGTGTTTCTAATTGCCTAAACATTACATATACATTCAAAAGGTATTACAAGCCTGAATGTTCACATGCCAAATAGAATAGTACTTAAGAAAGGTTTAAATATTTGAGTTGGGTACCTCTCTATTTCTTGTTATGATTGAAAGTTGGAAATAAGTGGAATTATATGATGGGGTGTAGAAATGTTCATAATGTTACAAAATATAAGAAAAACCAAGTTCCAAAGGTTCAATTTTTATAACTTCAATGTCATCTTGTGAGTCCATCTACATTAAGGTGGAGCATGTTGATAAGTGATTCAGTCATGGGTTTTCATGCAACTTATAATTGACCAAGTTTTCCTAAGTTCGCATCAATTCTATTTTTAGATGCATTCATTTTATATTTTTAAGATATAAACTCATCTTGCATGGTTAATACATGAAAGGAAAATAAATAAATTTATTATTATTTATTTTCTTTACAATTATTTTTCTTGTTGTTTGAAACAGTCTATAATGAAGATTGTTATGTTGAGACACCATCAGTATGTAAATATTTTATAAGTTGAATACAAAAATATAGTTGAAATAATTGTGTGTATTTTTGTCTATCTCCACAATCTTTCCATGCTTGCTTAGACCTAGTTTATGCAATTCTTCCAAATATTGATTAAACAATTTCTCCTTATATAAAGAACAAGGTGTTTACATCTGCCTACTTGTTTTCAAAGTTGTGAAAATCATTCTCTATTTGCATCAAAACATTCTATATTATTTGGTCAATAGGCCTAGACAAATTATTTTGTACTAAATCTCATACATGTTTTGTTTTCTTTTTTGGTGCTGCGACATACATTCTGTTTGCATTTCTTTTTATTGTTGTACACTTCTACACATTAACAAAATACATACATAACATTTTAAGAACTTTGAAAACTTTCATTTTCTAAACTGTTGTATAACTAGTTTGATTTTTTTTATTATATAAAATGTATAGAGTATTTACAAATGCAAAGAGAAATGATCTTATATCTCACGTTATTGCTTGTGTACAATTTTGTTTAAATTTAAGTAGCTAGAGTGTTCTTATGTAAATTATTAATTAGGAGAAAAAGATAAACCCGAATCTTTCTCTATTTCAATGAAGCAACAATCTTTTATTGGAAATGATACATGACTTCACAAAATAAATTTCTTTTTTTAATTTACCTGCAATTTTTTCTCCAGATTTTATATGAAAAAATATTATTAAGAATTTTATTGAAAAATATCATCTAAGACAGTACTTTAAAATGAACAACAAAATTTAACAGTCATGAAATTACAAACTCTATAAATTACTACTCCAAAATTTAATCAATAAGTTGGTAACCCAAATAATTTAAACAACCCAAATAAATTAAACAACCCCTTAGAAACCTGCCCATTTACGGCTTCTACCATCCATCAAATTCATAGCGTCGATATGAAATGCGTACGTTGATGTTGAAATGTATTGCGTCATCGTTGGAGAATTTAAAGTCATTAAACACTTCTGAATCTTTTCTCCACATCAGCATGTGTATGTATGTATGACCAAGGAATGATACTTCAATCTCACAATTCGAATCTGTTACAAGTAATAGCAAAATTGCACTGCTTGGGTTGACATCCTCTATTACAAATGAAGCCCCCGTGCAATTCTCTAACACCTTCAAAACTTGACCTCCAGCTTTTTCTATATCTTCAAACTGCGCACAATTTAAAATATGAATCAATCAAAAATCAAATGTCGTTCAGTAACTTATCATTATCACTTTCACTTTTGATAGTTTTATTGTTCGAGTCATTAAAGGTAATGAGTAAGGTGATGATGATTTTGCTATTCGTTTGGGGAATGTTTTTAATGTCAATTTTATATTAAAGTTGTTTAATGTTTGGCATAATTACAGATTTATCTATAACAGGTGTGTAAATGCATATTGTAGCATATCTCAGATCTAATAATTAAAGTCAAAGTCTTATCGATTTTAATAACTAATACATTATGAAACTCTCTCAAATATATTAATTTTAATGTATACTGATTGAACGATTATTATTAAATAATTATTGTTATAGTAATATTTTAAATTTTAAATTATAATTGTTAACAAATAGAATAATTTAATTTTATAAATTAAAATAAAATCAAATATAACAAATAAATTTTTAATTATTTTATATTATATTGACTATTTTTCTTAAATAGCTTATACATTACTTTATTCTTTCAAAATTTTATGTTCTACTCATAACTAATTTTCTAGTAATTCCACTATATAATCTAATTTTCTTTGTCATATATATTTTTTGATTTACTAATACTATTGTGTTATAACTTTTATATTTTCAAACACTTTTGTGTTAAAGGTTTTTTGTTTTGACGTGATTTTTTTTAAATCATAACATATGAACATTCATTTCTCTCTTGAATAGTATTGTGTGTCTCTTAAATGTTATTTATTTCACATTTTCATTTATATGGTTTAGACATTTTTATCACATAGTGGCAGAACTCTACTTATATGAAGGTAAAAACTATGGTAAAAAATGTCATACATTATAATTTTTTCCTTATAAAGTTTCCACGCATTCTTTTTCATTTTCATAATAAGTTGTTGGACATTCTATCCCTCTTTCCTAATAAAAAGGGAGCATAATAGAAAGGTATGTTTTCTAATTCTATGCACTTATGTTTTTGTGGTGTATTTCTAATAGTTTAATATCTAATATGTCTATTTCATAATTTTCACATTTGTTTAGTTTTAGGCATTAGTATGAGTGTACAATTTTTTGTTCAAGATTCTATGACTATATAAGGTTTTTCTTGCTAAAAAAATATTAGCTTGACTTTCATTAATATTTAACTATCATTTGCCCAACCTGCTAAGTTTTCAATAGTCCTTTCTTAACTTCTTTTAAAAAATAGCCTCTTAGTTGATTTAGGTTTTAATTAGTGATTTTTCTTTCCTCCCTATGCTTTAAATTGGTTTTTAGATTCTAAATCTCATCCTATTTCATCTTTCATAGCACTCAATCAATATTTTACAGCAATATTTAGTATCCTCCATTTTCATTATAATTATCTTTCCAACTTCAAGGGATGATTTTTTATTCTTTCTTCATCATGTTTCTTTAATTATCTTATTATTCATTTTTCTCTTTGACATCTCTAACTTATCACATCTCGCCCCAAAAAAATCTATGCACACTACGACAATAATTTTGTTTGATGCCCTCACAACGTTGAATACAAGAGTTTGGTGTGACTTTTCATTTGTATTTTTTTTATTTTATAGAGTCCTTAATTTTTTAGCTTATAAGAAAGGCAACACAATGCAATGATCTCATTGTATTTTGGTGGGGACTTCATTTTCCAAGCATTCATGCTTGTAGGCCTGAGGAATATATTTATTCTAGCTATGGATTCATTTGAAAGATCCAACATTATATTTAGCACAAAATTATATGGTTTCAATTAAATTAATTTAAAAATTTGAAGGTTTCTAAAAATAGATGTAAAAGAGAAACCTAGAGACATGAGTAATCATGAAAAATAGGGTAAGGTGAAGATGAATGTACTTTCAGCTATTATATGATATGAAGGAAGAAAATAACATGAATTATTGTAAAGTCAGAAAATGAAATAAATCAAGTTACAATGTTGAAGTAAAATGTGTAGACACAATTTTTGTAGATTATATATAAGAAAGTATTTCAAATGAGCATCATAATTGGAGCTAACTAGAAATTTGACAATATAATTCAACTAGAAAAAGTATATAAGATTTTGTTTGATTAAGATAACACTATTTATAATTTTGTAGACAAGTTCAAAAAGAATTCATAATAGTTTATGACTATAGATAAATATAAGAATTAGAATCAAGGTAAACCATACAAAAATTAAAGATCATAAATTAATGAAAATTAATCAGAAAATAATTTTAAAAAAAATAAAATCAATAAAAAATAAATAAATAAAATTATAAAAGGAATGCAAGACTCTTAGAGACAATTTTACAAGAGAAAACAAGATCACATGATACAAACTATGGAGAAAAGGGGCATAAAAGTAATTAATAGCCTAAGATTCATGTCATGGTAGACATATGAAGTTTAATATATATTGATAAGTTTTCATTTTCTGTAGAAATTTTATCAGTGTATATATATATATATATATATATATTTTGGATCTCTTATAGAAATTTTATAGTTGTGCTAAAAACAAATTTTATCAACAGATTTATCAAACACAGAAGAAATAAAGGGCAAAGAATGTTTTAGAATTCTTTCAGGGAAAAAAATGTGTTTTAGAATTCTTTCAGGGAAAAAAATGTTTTGGATTTTTTTCAGGTAAAATAAATGTTCTAGAATTCTTTTATAGGGAAAAAAGGGTTCGACTCACCAGATGCCTACGGAGAAATGGTAACGGCATCCACGATGGTCCAACGGAGATTTGAAAACAGGATAACTGTTCCAATAGATCCAGACCCTCAAAGCTTTGCAGTTGCCGACACCTATTGGCTTTAATAACTTGTATTGATTTCAGACCTCCCACATTAAGTGTCTCTAGTTCACCACATCCGCTTATGTCAAGAACTCTGAGTCTTGCCAGGTTAGAGAGGCATGCCAGTCTTGTCAGCTGTGAACAGTTCGTCAGTTTCAGACTCGTCAAATTGGCCGGTAACCTTCCAATCTCTGTCAAAAGACGATTGTCGGACAGATCAAGAATTTCAAGATTTGGAAAAAGACTTTCGGCTTGAGGAATGTCTATCTCTAGAATGCGGCTGTGTCTTATGATTAAATCTGTTAAACAACCTGGGCGATTTGGACGAGCACTCTGACCAATACTTCCCTGCACCTGAGAACTATCCAGAGGCATATTTCCTGGATCCACTCCTGTCAGCAACTGCTCCATATCAAGTGGACAATCTTGAACATCCAAAATTTTCATATTCACCCGTGCAATTGTTACAGGTAACGTTCTCACTCCACATTTATATATTCTGAAACTTTCCAAATGTACTAACTTTTCAATAGAGTTGCCAATAAGAAGTAGATTAGTGCACCCTATCAGAGTTAAATCTGTTAACCTGCTCAAATTATATAGAGAAGATGGCATCTCTGTCAATCCCGAGCTCCCTATATTTAGTTCTTCCAGTTCTTCCAGTTCTTCAAGATTGTCAGGCAGTTTCCTCAGATCAGTATGGACCACATTTAAATGCTTTAAAGACTTCTGAACCTCAGTTCCTTTGGGCATTTCCTTTAGCATGGAGCAACCCTGAAAGTCGAGGTCTCGAGCATGGAGATTTTTCCCAAATCTTGGAGAACAAGCTTCCTGCAATCTCGCAATGCTAAATATTGGAGTTGCAATAATTCTTCCGTAAAAGAATTTGGCAAAACCTCCAAATCGCTGAAGCCAGATAGATCTACATGTGTCAGATTTGTTACTTCCTCAAATTTTATTGGGAGTCTTCAGGCCTGGAATATTTTGTAAAACTATCTTACCCAAATTCCTGAAATTCAGCTTTCCTAACCATGAATGAAACGTCTGTCCAATACCTATTGGAATAGTTGAACCATATTTTTTGAACACGGCAGTGGATGGTCCAGCTATGCTCGTGCTTGCGCTTCCAAAATCTCGATTGAATGCGACTTCCAATGCACGCAGTTCCGAAGGAAGCTGCGATACGAACAGTGATTTAATTTCTATGAATATTTACAATTACAAAATGGAAAAGCTCTGCTCTAATTAAAACACTGGCTGAGGAAAGATGCACATACCTCACAATCATCAAACAAGTTGCAGATATCTTGAGGGCTGACGCCATGAAGTTCCAACACTCTTAAACTTCTCAGTAAAAGAGTAGAAGGAGTATTCCTTAAACTTCTCTGTAAAAGAGCAGAAGGACCATTTAAACTTCTCTGTAAAAGAGCAGAAGTATTCCTTGAACTTCTCAATGAGAGCGCAGAATGATTTGAAGTGTCCTTGGATCCACTGAAGCGAAGCCATATCAAGTCTCCCGACACACTATTGAATTGCTGCAGGATAGTGGAATTTTGAACCGCTAGAATGTTTAATCCGTATATATCTTGATTAAGCAAAACTACGGGCAACTCATGGGATTCATCTCTACGAATTCCTCGTACTTCGTACTTTTGCGTGGAGACGTGGTACTGATCAATCAGCGGAGATAGAACATGTTAAATTGCAAATGGCAAATTTTATTCTAGTAATTTTTTTTAATACAGATTATTCTACTTAGTTTTTTTAAATGACTATATAAAATCTGTATTAGTTTTTTTAAATGACTATATAAAAGAAATTCTCTTCATTAAAAATAAATTCAAACTAACATAAATAATTATTTAAGTGTATGTATAGAGAGTGTAAAACTAGAAGTTATACATGAGCAAAATAAATAGGTTATATTGTAAATAAAATAACTAAATAAATAATATGTACACAATCTAAATAATATACATTAATTTAAAATAAAAATAAAAAAATTATACAATGATAAGTCATGAATAAAATATAATATTTTATTATTAATAATGATTCATTTCATTTATAATTTATGATGAGATAAATGTGTTGCTATTTTATAATATTTATAAAATGCATGAAGATCACATAAAGGTCTATAGTAGCATTTAAGAAAATGAAATTATTGAAAGAGTAAAATAATATAGATTAATTAGAACCTTCACTATTATTATAGAACAAAAACAAGAGATTACCCATAATTTGGGCAAATTCATATAAACAGTAATAAGCTTTCTTCACTCTAATTTTAGAAAATTACATTGATCTTTATCATAAATGAACAAATGTTGAGTTTTATTAAATTTTTAATTGATTGTCTAGAATTATAATTAAAGTTATTGTATCTTTTTGTAAAATAATGATTAAGTCTTGTTCAGTGCAATTTCTGTAGAATGACATGCGAACTAGAGACCTTAGATATGCAAAAACACAATTTATTATTTTATGTAAAATATATTTTGAAAATAATTATTATTAAATTAATGTATAGATAAATTTAGCAAGCACGTATATTATCTAAACAAAGGTGTTGTGGTTATTTGAAAACACTACAAATGTATTGGAACCTTCAGTACGAAGGTAGAACAAAAATAGGGGATTTCACAAAATAAACTTTGTTATACCTTGATCAAAATTACATTGATATAAATTAGAGATGTGCATTACACTAAAAAACTGGACAACTATTATATTATTTTTATGGAGCATTATCTTTAATTACGTGTCGAGATAACTATAATAAAATAGAGCTTCAAAAATATTACATTAAAAATATATAAACATATATTAAATTGATTTTCTCTAAGCATTGTTTTTGTTGACTAGAACCACATATATAGACAACCTTTACCAGGGTGGGGCAAGAGAAACCAATCTCTCGCAAAAACCCTTTTTAACTTATTCTATGACCACATTATAAAATGCTATACAAGATGGTATTTAAAGGTCTTCTGAGAGTAGCAAACTAGGGACTTAGAAATTATTGAATTTCAAAATCCTTGCAATTTTGTTAAAGCAATGAAGAAGTTCAGATTAAGATAACAAGAGTTGGAAGTTATAGGATTGTTAGGACGTTTGCAGGCTTCTGGACCTTCAATTTAATTTGATATCAATGGTCGTCAAGGAATCCATCAAATTTTGAACTCTTCAAAAAGGGTTTTATTTTAATATTTGTGCAAATGATCGTAGGGGCTGGTCTTTCTTGCAAGCTTGGAAACAAAACTTTCATTCCACCATTTATGCTCTATGGTTACATCCTCGCTACATCAGATTTTATAACGTCCCAAAGGAATATTGGGGCATTGTTCTTTTCTTTGGAATTGGGAATAATTTAGGAAGATTTATGAAAGTTGACGAAAATGTTTATGATAAACAATATCTTGATACAAAAATGGGATAGATGGTGATCTCCAGGTGATTGGGGATTTTTTTGTTGTGCTATGATCACTAGCCTAAAATCATCTTTATTGGCAATTGTAAAAAATAAGCTTATTACATAAAATAGCGAATCTTTATATAGATCTGGATTGATGGGAGTATAGTAGAAAAAAAATGCAGGATTCGTTTTCTAGAAAAATCTTTCTTATATTTGATGAACTAGTGATGCTTTAGAGAAGATTTCAGGCACAAAAGAATCGAAGAGAAGCGTTGACAATAACTCAACCCTGAAGAAATTAAGAATAGACAATTTGCAACATCAATAAACTTCTTTTAACAGGCACATGAATCTTTAATTACAACTTGATCACATGATCAATTGATTGAATGATGAGAAATAAGAAATGCAATACAATTGCTTTAATAAAGAAGTCTTGAACATTATGAAATGTAGTCATATACATATTCATACAAAAATCAAGTCAAACTTTATCTCATTCAAAAACTGTGCATGTTGTTCTCATGCAAAATGGAAGAATTGAATATCCCAACAACCTCTTCCTTTATTTCAAGGAAGAATTGATTCAACACCCAACCAAAAAAAAAAAAAAAAATTAAAATTAAAAAAAATTATATTAAAAAAAATGATAATTTCTTAACTTTAGTAAGCTTATCTCCTACCACGATGCACTATGGAACAATCTCTATTTTGAGAGTAAATTCTTTGCTTCTGTAACTTTCAAGCCTATTCCAAAGCTTGGATCTGATTTCGGGGTAGGCTAATTTCTGTGGCTTCTACAAGATCTCCATCTTATTCATGCAAAGCAACCTGCAACTTACTCTTACAAATCAAAGGCTTCACCCTTTTCGAAGGTAGATTCAAACTTGACAAATTATACCAGATGATTTTTTTGACTTTGATCTCCTCGTTTAAGAATTGGCTTCACTTTTTATACAATTGATTTGGAGCAGTGGCAAACATTGGGCGATCTCCTCTGAAGTGACGCCTCTTTATTAATTAAAATAATTCTTTCAAAAATGAAGCCAGCGGCTGATGTGTTCTTTGCAGGCTGCGATTCTCCTTGCTATCGAGCAAATCTTCCTCTATGCATGCAAAGTATGCACATGTACCAAATGGGAAAACGGAGTATGCACATCTGCCAGAGAATAAAGGAAGAGGCTTATGCATGCAAAGTATGGAATCAAAGACTCAACCATTACCATCATTGGAGAGGGTCGTGAGAAAGGCTGCGTAGAGAGACAAACAAAAACAGAGTGAAAGCTGCGCTGGGAAAGCATATGGGAAAGGTCGAGGGTAAAAAAAGGGGCCCAAATAGAGGAGAAAAATGGGTATCGGCCTTGAAGGTAGTTGTGTGTGGAGCGGCTAAGTGAAAAAAAAGATTGAGGCATCGATCAGAAACAGAAATATAGAAAGAAAGATGTGTAGGTCTGAGAAGAGGTGAGCCCTCTGCAACAAAGTAAAAGTGCAAAGGAAGCAGAGTTAGAGCCAGCGAAAACAGAGGAGGAAGAGGGCTATGAATGAGGTAAAAAGGGAAAGAGGGAAGTGGCTGCTAAATAAATAAAGATGGGAATCAGCCAACGAAGAATTAGGAATGTGTCGGCCCAAGAACAGAGTAGTGAGTGAGAATCGGCCCAGGCAAAGATAGAAGAGATGAGGCCGCTTGGAAATTGATCTGAGCTTAGAGAAATGGGGTTTGAGAGGGTTTGAACAGTGTTGAAAGGCCATTGACAGGCCAAGCTTGTAATTAATTTGTCGCAGTAGCTTGATGGTGAAATGGAATTTAATAAAGTTGAAATCTTTGTTTTCTTGCTAAGTGAGTTTATGAGTGGTGAATTGTCGGTTGAGTGAAGATGTCGCTGGGGGAAGACTTTTGTTCTCCCCTGCATCAGAATCACTGGATCCCTTGAATGGAGCGTCTTGGAAACAAGGGTACCTCCAATACTTTGATGCCCACGATCTTTTTCTCTGTTGATACTAAACAATGCGAACATTCCCGCGGTTGTATTCAATTTCTTTCAGTAAACATTTTTGTTCTTCATCCGCCCCTTCGTCCTGCTCTGTATCAAATGTAGTTTCTGAAACCAGCCCTTACCCTTAAACCAATTGATAAAAAGATTAGAGTAAATTGAGAAAAAAGATAACAGTAATAAAAATGGTGATAAAATCAGATCACTTACGAGAAATATAAATTGATCATTCATGGATTTCAACGATTATACAATCCTCTGTTTTTTATTACTGAACTGTTTCGATACACAGCAGTCTTT
Source organism: Cryptomeria japonica (assembly GCF_030272615.1). Classification (NCBI taxonomy): domain Eukaryota; kingdom Viridiplantae; phylum Streptophyta; class Pinopsida; order Cupressales; family Cupressaceae; genus Cryptomeria; species Cryptomeria japonica. Next base: position 717,153,360 of record NC_081409.1, on the reverse strand, counting down.
TGTTCCAGCTTGATTGAAAACTACGCTAGGCTTCAATACAAATAGAATTCAATGGAATAGTTCATAGCATAACAGAAGGAACTTATCATGCATTAGCAGCCACATGCATTATCATTAATTATTCGCTGGCAGAGGAAAAGGAAAAACAGAGTTGTTAGCTGAATTTAAGGTCTTCTTAAATGAATTTAAACAAAAACAAACTACAATTAAAACTAACTGTCCAAGCAACGCAAGGAACGAAGGGGACGCAAAAACAGGTGGCTGACGGCAGAACTGAATGATCAACTGGACGGCCAGCATCAATCATCAACAAACGACCGACCGAGTAGAAATTGTCATTGACAAACCGAATATTAGGGTTCAACTATATTGGGAAAAGTAATGTAATGGGGAGAAACTAAAAATTGAATCGGTACTGTAGATCCTAAAAGATTCAAATAGAAGAAAGGGTCAGTCAGCCTATCTTGAGGAGAACTTCTTGGTTAACTTCAGTCAGCCTATTTTGGAGAGTTTTGGTTAGAAGATGAAGATTGCTGCAACATTAATAGAAGTTAACCGAAGATTCAAAAAATAGCTTTTGGAAAAATTAGACTTCCATTTACTTTCTAAGTACATTTCCATGCTTAATGGCCAAAAAAATAACGGAAACTGTTGAAAAGTAATGAGATCAAATACCCGTGTGGAGATCATTTTATCGTTTGAACAACAGAGGCGAAGAGGTAACTGCTGTCTGCCGATTTGTCTTGCCAAGTCCCTCACTAAATCGTGCATTCTTATTTTGAAGCTCCCCTTTGCTCTTCTCCAAATACCTACACTCCAATCCACGCTTTCAACCTGAAAGTAAGTTCATTAGTTACATTACTGTAATAAACAGTTAAAATGACATATATAAATGATGATAAAAATCTACTCCTATTTAAGGGTTGCAGGTAATATTTTACCTGTAACGCTCTTGAACGAATTATATCTGCAAGCTCAAATTCCACAAGGCATTTCTGACGGAGCGTCTGAAGGCATTGAAAACCGTTATCATTAAATCCATCCAAAACCCTCTCCACCAGATCTCTGTCTTCTCCCATTAAGAAATGGGCAACGTCTAAAAAGGCCTCTTTCTCTTTAATGTCGAGAGATTCATAGCTATCCATTACTATCCCTCGTAGTACGTCTTTCGGCAGTTGTTTACGGAGGCTTTCCAACTGCTGCTTCCACTTTCTTGGGTCACGTTCATTATGGAGCTGCCTTGCTAAAATTTTCAAAGCCAAAGGAAAACCACCACACATTCTAACCAACTCTTCCACCATATCTTTCAAATCGTCGACTGGTTTGGTGTTGCCGAAGGCATACCAGCAGAATAGCTCTTGGGCTTGTTTCTCAACTAGTAATTTGACATTGTATATTTCTATTTTAGAACTGACAAACAAAGTTTGGTCTCTAGATGTCACCAAAATCAGACTGCCATTTCCCACCACATCCTTTACACATAACAGATAGTCTATTTGCTCTGTATTATCTATATCATCAAAAACAATCAAAACGCGTGTCAACCCTCGCAGACGATCTTGAAGCAAGGCCTTACCTTTACGCGAATCCTCAATACGCAAATTCTTATCACGCAGCAGATTTCTGATGAGTGTTTGCTGCAGACATGGTATTTTCTCTTTACTCACATCAGACAAGAAACAACATCTCTGGAATTGGGAACACATGGAGTTGTAGAGATGAGTAGCCAGAGTTGACTTTCCCGATCCGCCTAGCCCCAAAATCCCGACAACGTGGGTGCTCTTTGATTCATTTCGACTCAGAACCACCTTTTCAAAATGCTCTGCCGCTTGGCGAAGTCCCACTGGGTAGTCACATACATGCAGTTGTTCCCTTCCTACCTTTACTAATACAGTCTCTACGATTTCTTTCAATCGCTCTCCATGGTCGCTGAAACAATTTTGGGACTTGTCATAAACCAGAAGTTCAGGTTAAAAACTTTAAATCAATATATTTTCATATCATGTAAATACTTACTCTATCTCTGTCCTGAATGGGATGCCAGAAATAGCAGAAACTTTTTCGAGGGCTTTTATCCAGCTTTCCACTCGTTCATCGGTAACCCTGCCTTTCCTTCTATGCTCCTCAAAGGCTGTGGCATATGCTCCCTTCTCCACATGACGAAGTTCTGAAGGTTCGATGTCATAGAATATGGGGATGATCTTAATAGAAGTTGGGTCAGAATCAAGCATCCATACCAGCTCATCCAAACACCACGGGGATTGCGCATATGTTTTGGAGAAAATGGCGATCTGAACGGAGGCACTACGAATGGCAGATTGAATTGCAGGGGTTAAGAAATCCCCCACTTGCAATTCCTGTTTATCGAGAAATGCCCTCAATCCATGCGTTTCGAGAGCATAATAGATATGACTGGCAAGGGTTTTCTTGACATCAGGTCCTCTGTGATTAATAAAAACATGATACGGAGGAAACACTTCTTCCATAAGGAGATCAAACTCTTACACAGTGTAATGCAACAAAGATAAACTAACAAATGGATTGACACAAAGTAAGAAATCGGAGGAACCAGTCAGAGAACCGTGACACAGGGAAGCGCTCGTCTATGAGAAGTACTCAAACTTAGGCACACACAGAAAGTTAGGGTTGCAGGTATGATGGTTCGGTCAAACTTATCTACAAATTGATTGGTTTTTAATTCTCCCTTAAAATTAAAAAACAAAAGAAGGATAGGTTTAAGATGGGAAAAGGAAATAACGTGCTTTTTGGCTGTGGTATGATTTTAGTTAACAAATTCTTTCAGACTGTTTAATGTCAGACAAATTAGTCTAATTAGTGCGGCATTCATTATAATTGATTCGATCTATCGTAACGTGTCCAATTTTCTATGTATGTTAAGTAAGGGTTGTGTTGATATCCCATCTTTGAAATGGCATTGTTAAATAATAAGTGCTTAAAAGAAAGTATGTATAGGTACCTAGTGGGAAAATGGGAACATACCCCAAGCCTTGGGAGTTTAGGATAAATTTAGGGATGTCCCATCAAGAGGATAGTCGAGTATGAAGAACAAAAGGGTGCCCTCAAAATGAGTATAAAAAGGAATAAGCAGGGAGGGATAAGATGATATAATAGATTTGGATAGGGGATGTAATTGACTAATAAGAAGGAATAAGCAGGTAGGGATAAGATGATATAATAGATTTGGATAGGGGATGCAATTGACTAATAAGAAAAGAGAATTTTGGGAATATAAATGATATTCATGGTACATGGTTTGAATCATGATTATGAGACACTTTGATGCTCTCTATATCATATAATATGGAAGACCATGATGTTATTTTTGCTATGTGGTACAAGATTGACTCGATGGGAAAAGCAGTCATCAAAAGAAATTTGACACATAAAACCATGATATGGAATATCATGATGCTCGTTGTTGAAAGATTCTTAAATAAAAAACATAAATGTACACCAAACTCAAAAGATTCTCAACAAAAAAATATATGAAAATCCAAAGAACAAACTAGATTTTATCCTAGTCAAGTTAAACGCAAAATATTGGTTGATGATGATGATATCTAGCATTTTTTATGTAGGAGTGGTGTGTCCTAGGAAGAACTTAAGGATTGGGAAGGATAGTTCCTAATAATGATGTTAATTTATTTAGGGATGATTAAGGCTTCTATTAAAATGAGAAATAAAGAACATGGGTTCTTTTGAATGGCTACTAAACTACTTGGTGAGATATTTTTCTAATGCTTCTATTTCATTGCTATATTCTACGAGAGTAGTTTTATATTTCACAATTTATTTATTTTCTACTTCATTTCAATTTTTCTAAGGGATATTATTTTCTTGTATTTAGATAGATGGTATGTGTTAGGACAAAATGTTCTTTAGATAGTATAATGCTTTTATTTCTAAATAGTTGTGTTTTCTTAACATTATAACCAATTACAAGGGAAAGCCACTTATACATGAAAGGATTGATGGTAGGCTATATGGAACTATGGATAGATTAAAAATAGAGAATGGAATGGATGCACAATCTATAAAGCATTTATAATGTGATATCCAAGGACTAAATCATGTAGGAATAACATTTCACCAATATAGTTATGCTACTCATTCAATGTTATATTGTGATGCTTAATGAATGACATAATCCTTACTGCAAGAGGCAAGATATGAAAAGTATCCAAAGCATGAGTTAACATTTTTCTAATGCCCTTATTAAGGTCAAAAGTAGGAAGAGAGAATGGATTAGTATAATGTGGATACAATATGTCATCATGAGGGATGATGATACTTTAAAGGATGAATAATGTAGTAAGATGAGACAACTTGCTCTCAACTGTAGAGAACACATAGCTAGCTAATTAACATGTGATCTTTGTTTGCTAAGTTTCAATTATAGTACTTTCCCAATGCACCATTTTGAATTTTTTTAACAAAATATTCTTTTCACTTTTCTATTTTGTCGATTTAAAAAAAAAAAATTACTTTCTCCAAACTACTACTACAAAAGATGTTTGAAATTCATGACTTCCACTATATGTTATAACTATTGACTAGATTTTGATGAATAATGATAAACAACAAATACCCTAAACGGTACTGAGAAGGGGGGGTGAATTGGTACAGAAAAAAACTTTCTCAACAACTTATCAAGTTAAAACAATGATAACCGGTTGTCTTCATTACTGAACTTAACCGTGGCAATACCGGTTAAACACAATAAGATTTCAGACAACATAAACTGGTAAAACTGAACACTTCAAATACATTCAATAATTGATAACTACTTCACCCATAAACATATGCATGTGGTATATCAACAATATCATAACCATTAGCTCTGCATGCATAGTCACTCAAACAAAGAATACTTAATCATCACATGAAAAATGCACAACTCATGACACACAGATTTTTCACGTGGAAACCCAAATGGGAAAAACCACGGTGGGGATGAATACCCACAAGCTTGTTTTTGAACTCTTTTGAAGCTCGCTCTGTTAGGAGTCTAGTTCGGTTAAAGACTTTACAATAAGGTTATGTTAGGAACCCATCCGGTTAAAGATCACCCGGTTAAGGGATGGCTATATATCCTATTAAAGGTTACCTTGCTAGAGGATTTGAAGAACTCAATGATCTTGAGTCACCTAGTCAGAGGATTTACAATAAGCTTATTAAAGCTACCCGGTAAAGGGATTTTCCAACTATTGAAATGGTTAGAAGACAACAGGTAAAACTCTGATCTGATAACAACACTACATGCCAAGGCAGATCCTTTTTAGTTCCTCTACTTTGCAATCACACTCTGTAGTTTTCTACTCACTGGTCTGGCAAGTATCTCATCACTTGGATACACACACAACATTTTCCAACACGAACAATAACAAACATCATCGACCTTATTGGTGTAGGAGCACCTAGGACTTAGACTATTTAGTTTTCTCAATTTTGGCTTGTACTGACCCTAGCCAAGTCAGTAGTGAATAAGGACTTCAGGAGGGTCCAAGAGTTAGTGTTTTGAGGCAATGTAGGCCTAGGTTGAGTTCATTCTTCTTAGGTTTGCATTTTTGTGTAAATAGTGGGTTTGAGTAGGTAGTTGACCTTCTTGATGGTCAAAAGTGTCAAAACTTGGTATAGGCATTAGGGAGGGTTAAATTAGTCTTAGAAATGTTTTAAAAGTCATGTGTGATGACTTAGAATAGGTCTCATAGGTTGGGAAGACCCAAAAAATGGAACAGTGCAAAATTGCAAAAAGTTTTCATGACAACTTTTGAAAGTTGTCATGACAACTTTTGTAAGTTGTCATGGCAACTTTTGTCTTGAATTGGTTAGCGATGGAGTTAGGGATTGTCCAATGCCCTAGGATGAATCCACATGTGGGAAAATATATAAGTACGCTTTCTTGCATGGTTACTAAGGTTGGAGAATTTCTTTTTGTAAGTTCAACAATCTGAAACTACTCATTTTCAAACTAGTTGGCAGCATTTTGGCTTGATTTTACTCATTTTTGTAATTGAAAATAGATTGAATCCATTGATCCAGCAATGGATTGAGTTTCTCTAGTGTGTTACAGTATTGTTGTCTCCATTTAAGTCTTTGTAGATAGTTTACTTTGGTTTTTTCTTGCTTTGGTTTGCAAACAACCAGTTTTGGCTTGTATATAGCAGTTTTATGTAAAAATGGTTGCCCCATGAATTCCACACGTGCTACCATTACAGCCTATTGGGACATGAAGGGAAACCACTTGTACAGTGTACATATGTAGGGACAAGTGTTGGAGATGAGTTTCAGTATGACTATCACCTTGTTCTAAGCGAGTCCAAAAGTAACCCAACTAGAGGAAATAAGGTGAAATTGAAGTGCTAAGTGCAGGGGTGAATGCCAAACCACCATCTAAGATTTTCGAGGGGTCCATGAAGTTGGGACATAGTTTCCAGTGCAATGATAAGCCTTGTTGACAAAGTCATTTGCTGCCCAAACCCCAACTTGACCAATCATTGCTGGCTAGAAGGCCTAGAAACCCTCCAAAACCCTCATTTTGGGGTTAGCATATTGTACGATGAAACAAAAAGCCAAAACCACAAAAAGATTTGGAGGTTAGGTGAATCATTGGAGAAAAAATAAACTTTCTAGGGGGTCTTTTTGACTGTTTTCCTTCAAGCCCTAGAAAACCGATTTTAGGAGGCCTAATAGGGCTAATTCCTTGTAGCCCTTTTCTAGGCAAAATATTGAAATCGGTAAGAAAGCTAATGGTTGCAAACATCAAATGGACCCTAAATGCATTCAAAACATATTAGAAGACACCTCCACACCTCTGCATCAACTCATGATAGTAGGAGGTCAGTTTGACAAGTTGAAGCCAAGAAGCCATAATTGAGCACATGGGAAGCACTGTGAATTGGTAGGGTTCCTAGCCAAAACACTTGAAGAAAACACCTTGGAATGGTCAAGAGTCAAGCCCTCGAAGAGACTGAGAAGTACTTGGAGGTCTAGAGAGAAACCAAGCCTGGTGAGTTGGTGGAATTGAGCAACACCAACTAGGTGAAGTGTTAAGCAAACTAGGTGAACCCCATCAAGTTGGTATCAGAGCCTATAAGATTTGGGCTAGGTGAGTAGATGTCCTCAGTGGAATCTGTAGGAGATAACAGTATGGTGACCAATGCAAAGTTGGCAAAGAAAGTGGATGATCGGGAGGAAGAGAATAGGAGAAGCTGCTAGAGGGTAAGTGCACCAAGATGGTGAACAAAAAAGTGGCCACATGCTAAAAAATAATGAAATTTCTCATAACCCATGCGTGTTCTATGAAATTCAAAAACGTGCTAGGCTTGGTAACACCAAGCCTGGCCAAAAATAATAAAAAAACCAAAAAGTTCCTCCAAACCCATACGAGTTTTGAGGAACATTTTATTTAATAATAATAAAACAAGTTCCTTAAAATCCGTATGGGTTTTGAGGAAAAATTTCTCATAACCCGTACTGGTTATGCAAAACTAGAAGTTTTGGCAGGTTAGTTCTGCATAGCCCGTACAGGTTATGTAGAACTAGGAACCAAAGAAGAAGTGGGGAGAGAGAGAGAGGTGTGAGAATAGGATTAAGAGAGACAGAGACAGAGACAGAGAGAGAAGGGGATAAGAAGAGAGGGAGAGAGATAGGGAAAGAAAGAGAATGGAGAGAGGGTGAGAATAGGATTAGGGTATGTGCAGGATCATGGTGTGCCAAAACAGGCCCTTAAGTGGCAATGAAATTTTAGAAAAATCAGAGTTATGCAACTTGACATGAAAATTTGAATAAGTTGTGAACATTATTTTAAAAATATGTAAGAAGAGAATATATAGAAAATTGAATGTAGTTTCTAAGCTACTAGTTGTTTTTTGGAAAAAAAAAATCCTATTTGATGAAAATTTCAAATTTCAATGCAGTGGTACTAAAATTTCAGGAAAAAAATAAGAAGTAGACGTATGTCTGACCACCCTAATCAAAATCAAATCTTAATATTTTTTTATAATATTTATAATATAAGTATTAGACTCATGTCTGGCTGTGACACATTTTTTTTAAATTTTCTTTTATGAATTAAATAATTATTTATGATTTTTTTACTACAGCTTTCCAGAAATTCAGAAACTCCTACGTCTGACCACCTTAACTTGGTCAAAACCTTATGAAATTTATTTTTTTTAAACTTTTCCCTATAGTAGACGAAGGATAGGATGTGACGCATGTTTCGGTTTCAAAAAATGTTATACTGTTTAAAAGTTATGAGTGTTTTTCAATCAGTATATCAATCAGGACTATTGTTAGAATTCAATTAGAAAATAAATAATAATTATTTACTAAAGTTGAAATAAGACAAGCCTTATATTGTTGGAAAGCTAGGAACGTCCTTAAAAAACCCTTTTCGTTTTATCAATTTTGGCTACCAAAAAAGTCGTCAGCCACTAGTGTAAAGTTTGGAAAACTAGGGAATACTAAAAAACACGTTTTTTCAGTTGACTTTCCAGGCTTGTAACTTCTAAGCCTAATACCAAAGCATTCCCGAGCTGAAATTTGAAATTTGAAAATTTGAGTACAAAAATTTGCGATCCCCGATGAATTTCCCTTTGCCGCCATTTATGAAGTAAACTCCCACATGGCAGAAATCTGATATCTGATTAAATTGGATATTGGATTTTATTAGTCATATTTTAAAGAGGGAGAGAAGGAAAGGAGGAGAGAGAGAGAGAGAGAGAGAGAGAGAGAGAGAGAGAGAGAGAGAGAGAGAGAGAGATGGAGAGAGAGAGAGAGAGGGGGAGAGAGGGGGAGGGAGAGGGAGAGAGAGAGAGGGAGAGAGAGAGAGAGAGAGAGGAGGAGAGGGAGAGAGGGAGAGAGAGAGGGAGGGAGAGAGGTAGAGGGAGGAGAGAGAGAGAGAGAGAGAAGGAGAGGGAGAGAGAGGGAGGGGGAGAGAGAGAGAGGAGGAGAGAGAGAGAGAAGGAGAGGGAGAAGGAAGGAGAGAGAGAGAGAGAGACCATATGACCCCTAACGACACAATTTGGTGTCTTAAGGGGACCTATGGTGTCATTAGGGGACACCATAGGACCCCTTAAGACACCAAATCATGTCGTTAGGGGTCATATTATGTCTTACAACCCATAACTATGACCCCTAATGATAGTTATGTGATATGGTGTCCCATGAACTCTTATGACCTCTCAGGACGACACCATAGGACCCCTTAAGACACCAAATCATGTCCTTAGGGGTCATATTGTGTCTTACAACACATAACTATGACCCCTAATGATAGTTATGTGATATGGTGTCCCATGAACTCTTATGACCTCTCAGGACACCATATGACCCCTAATGACACCATATTGGGCCGCATTGGGTCATATTATGTCCTAAGGAGTCATATTGTGGTCTATGACCCTTTAGGACACCATATGACCCCTAACGACATGATTTGGTGTCTTAAGGGGTCCTATGGTGTCGTTAGGGGTCATATGGTGTTCGTAGGGGTCATATGGTGTCTTGGGACACCATAGGACCCCTTAGGACACAATATGACCCCTTGGGACACAATATGACCCAAAGCGACCCAATATGGTGTCATTAGGGGTCATATAGTGTCCTAAGAGGTCATAAGGGTTCATGGGACACCATATGACCCCTATGGACACCATATGACCCCTAACGACACCATCGGACCCCTTAAGACACCAAATCATGTCGTTAGGGGTCATATTGTGTCCTACGACCCCGTACGACACAATATGATCCCTAACGATATTATTTGGTGTCTTAAGGGGTCCTATGGTGTTGTTAGGGGTCATGTGGTGTCCATAGGGGTCATATGGTCTCTTGGGACACCATAGGACCCCTTAAGACACCATATGACCCCTAATGACACCATATTGGGTTGCTTTGGGTCATATTGTGTCTTAAGGGGTCCTATGGTGTCCCAAGACACTATATGACCCCTATGGACACCATATGACCCCTAACGACACCATAGGACCCCTTAAGACACCAAATCATGTCGTTAGGGGTCATATTGTGTCCTACGACCCCGTATGACACAATATGATCCCTAACGAGGTCATATTGTGTCCTAGGACCCCCGTATGACACAATATGATCCCTAACGACATGATTTGGTGTCTTAAGGGGTCATATAGTGTCATTAGGGGTCATATGGTGTCCATAGGGGTCATATGGTGTCTTGGGACACCATAGGACCCCTTAAGACACCATACGACCCCTAATGACACCATATTGGGTCGCTTTGGGTCAGATTGTGTCGTTAGGGGTCATATTGTGTCTTAAGGGGTCCTATGGTGTCCCAAGACACCATATGACCCCTATGGACACCATATGACCCCTAACGACACCATAGGACCCCTTAAGACACCAAATCATGTCGTTAGGAGTCATATTGTGTCCTACAACCCCGTACGACACAATATGATCCCTAACGATATGATTTGGTGTCTTAAGGGGTCTTATGGTGTTGTTAGGGGTCATATGGTGTCCATAGGGGTCATATGGTGTCTTGGGACACCATAGGACCCCTTAAGACACCATATGACCCCTAATGACACCATATTGGGTCGCTATGGGTCGTAATGTGTCGTTAGGGGTCATATGGTGTCTTTAGGGGTCATATGGTGTCTAATATGTTGTTAGGGGTCATATTGTGTCTTAAGGGGTCCTATGGTGTCCCAAGACACCATATGACCCCTACGGACACCATATGACCCCTAACGACACCATAGGACCCCTTAAGACACCAAATCATGTCGTTAGGGATCATATTGTGTTGTGCGGGGTCATAGGACACAATATGACCCCTAACGACATGATTTGGTGTCTTAAGGGGTCCTATGGTGTCGTTAGGGGTCATATGGTGTCGTTAGGGGTCATATGGTGTCCATAGGGGTCATATGGTGTCTTGGGACACCATAGGGCCCCTTAAGACACAATATGACCCCTTAGGACACAATATGACCCAAAGCGACCCAATATGGTGTCATTAGGGGTCATATGGTGTCCTAAGAGGTCATAAGGGTTCATGGGACACCATATGACCCCTATGGACACCATATGACCCCTAACGACACCATCAGACCCCTTAAGACACCAAATCATGTCGTTAGCAGTCATATTGTGTCCTAAGGGGTCCTATGGTGTCCCAAGACACCATATGACCCCTATGGACACCATATGACCCTTAACGACACCATAGGACCCCTTAAGACACGAAATCATGTCGTTAGGGGTCATATTGTGTCTTATGAGGTCATACGACACAATATGACTCCTAACGACACAATTTGGTGTCTTAAGGGGTCTTTATGGTGTCACAAGACACCATATGATCCCTGACGACACCATAGGACCCCTTAAGACACCAAATCACAACATTAGGGGTCATATTGTGTCTTATGGGGTGTTGTAGGACACAATATGACCCCTAACGACATGATTTGGTGTCTTAAGGGGTCTGATGGTGTCGTTAGGGGTCATATGGTGTCCATAGGGGTCATATGGTGTCCCCATGAACCCTTATGACCTCTTAGGGACACCATATGACCCCTAATGACTACCATATTGGTTCGCTTTGGATCATATTGTGTCGTTAGGGGTCATATTGTGTCTTAAGGGGTCCTATGGTGTCCCCAAGACACAATACGACCCCTAACAACACCATATGACCCCTTAAGAGACCAAATCATGTTTTTAGGGGGTCATATTGTGTCCTACGACCCCCATATGACACAATATGATCCCTAACGATATTATTTGGTGTCTTAAGGGATCCTATGGTGTCGTTAGGGGGTCATAATGGTGTCCATAGGGGTCATATGGTGTCCCATGAACCCTTATGACATCTTAGGACACCATATGACCCCTAATGACACCATATTGGGTCGCTTTGGGTCATATTGTGTCGTTAGGGGTCATATTGTGTCTTAAGGGGTCCTATGGTGTCCCAAGACACTATATGACCCCTATGGACACCCATATGACCCCTAACGACACCATAGGACCCCTTAAGACACCAAATCATGTCGTTAGGGATCATATTGTGTCGTAAAAGGGTCGTAGGACACAATATGACCCCTAGCAACATGATTTGGTGTCTTAAGGGGTCCTATGGTGTCGTTAGGGGTCATACGGTGTCCATAGGGGTCATCATGGTGTCTTGGGACACCATAGGACCCCTTAAGACACAATATGACCCCTTAGGACACAATATGACCCCAAAGCGACCCCAATATGGTGTCATTAGGGGTCATATGGTGTCCCTAAGAAGGTCATAAGGGTTCATGGGACCACCATATGACCCCTATGGACACCATATGACCCCTAATGACACCATCAGACCCCTTAAGACACCAAATCATGTCGTTAGGGGTCATATTGTGTGTCTCTCTCTCCTCTCCTCCTCCCCCTCCTCCTCCTCCTCTCCTCTCTCTCTCTCTCTCTCCTCCTCTCTCTCTCTCTCTCCCTCTCCTCTCTCTCCTCTCCTCTCCTCTCTCTCTCATCTCTCCCTCTCTCCTCTCTCTCTCTCTCTCCTCTCCTCCTCCTCTCTCTCTCTCTCTCCCCTCTCTCCCTCTCCTCCCTCTCCTCTCTCTCCTCCTCTCTCTCTCCTCCTCTCTCTCTCACCCTCTCCTCTCCTCTCTCTCACCTCTCTCTCCTCTCTCCTCTCTCTCTACTCTCTCTCCTCTCTCTCTCCTCTCCTCTCTCATCTCTCTCTCCTCCTCTCTCTCTCTCTCTCTCTCTCCCTTCCTCCTCTCTCTCTCCCTCTCCTCCTCTCTCTCTCCCTCTCTCTCTCCCTCTTCCTCCTCTCTCTCTCCTTCTCTCCTCTCCCTCTCTCCTCTCTCTCTCTCTCTCCTCTCTCTTCTCTCCTCTCTCCCCTCTCTCTCTCTCCCTCTCCTCTCCTCTCCTCCTCTCTCTCTCCTCTCTCTCCTCTCTGTCTCTCTCTCTCTCTCTCTCTCTCCTTTCTCTCTCTCTCTCCTCTCTCTCTCCATCTCTCTCTTCCTCTCCCCTCTCTCCCTCTCTCTCTCTCTCTTCTCTAAATAAAATCCGATATCCGATTTAATCGGATATCAGATTTCTGCCATGTGGCAGTTTAGTTCGTAAATGGCGGCAACAGGAATTTTTTTTGGGGACCACATATTTTTGTACTAAAATCAGATATCGGATTTTATCGGATATCCGATTTTGGTACTAAAAACCCCCCAAAAAAATAGTTTGTGGGCCATTCTGTTGATTCCAAGGGCCGACACTTTGGGTCCTATGTTTTATGTCGATGATCATGGGGTTGCAGACAGATAGAGACAAATTAGTGCTTTTGGGAGATTCTTAAAGTGAAAAATTACATTGTCAATCACGAAGGAGCATATGTGTGGAGGGAAATGGGGAGTAGTAGTTGTCGAAAGTCTAAACACAAAAGAAAACTTTCAAATGACCAAGTTGAAGTGTATAGAGAAAGAGATAGAGAATGTCATAGGAGGAGAAGACAAGATATGTTAAATATTGCTAATGTTACTTCAACTGAAGAGGAAATTGAAATTGAAAATGTGCCACAAGTTATTGAAAATGAAAATGTAGATTTAGAAAGTGAAAATATTGAAAATGTTGAAAGTGATAATGAAAATGCTCAACATGTGGAAAATGTGCCACAAGTTATTGAAAATGAAAATGTAGATTTTGAAAGTGAAAATATTGAAAATTTTGAAAATGTTGAAAGTGATAATGAAAATGCTCAACATGTGGAAAATTTTGACATAGGAGGTGAAAATGTGGAAAACTTTAACATTGAAGGTGGAATTGCCTCACCAAGTGAACCATATGTAACACCTAATTACTTTAGAAATGAAGACTCTCTCATGGATGAAAGACAAATTCCGAGTCCAAGACCTTCAAGAACCCCAAAATGGTTATTTGAAATCGATGAGAACATTATTGCGAATCTTGAAGGCAAGAGGTCAACAAGAACCGTTCGGTTGTGGGCTACAAAACTTTTCAAACAAAATTTTAGCAATAAGACATTGACCGAGCAATGCCAACTCTTTGTTCAATTGCTAAAGATGATAAAGATGAGACCATTGCTAAACAAATTGAAGATTCGTATGAACAAGAAAACGGAGAGAAATTCTATTATTGCAAAAAATCTATTTGACACTCTCAATTCTATTGGAAAGAATACCAAAGAAAGAGATAAGAGAGCCGCTCGAAGAGTGATTACAACCTCCTTAGTAATCCATCAATTGAGGAAGGCTCATCAAATGAGACAAACTTGTGTTGATTTTAACATAAACCGTAAAACTTTGGATAGAGCACTTGCACGAAGACAAAGACTTGACGATCCACTTCAACAAGATACATGGGTATTTGGTGGGAGGCTTCCACGTGTTGATAGAAAGTTGACTGACAATGTGAAGGAAGAGATTCAACAATTTTGGCACTCTAATTCTAGAGTGTCACCCAATGTAAAGGATGTTTTGAAATTAAGAATCGACAACCGAGACTGCACACCACATCCCAAACATTTCTTGGAATCAAGCCAAACAATGTTGTACAAATTTTTTTGTGAATTACATCCAACTTTGCAAATATCACAAAGGGCCTTTGAATCTTTGAAACCATTTTATTGTGTTCCCCTTAAGATTCGCAATACCTTTTGTTGCAAGTACCATGTGGAGTTTTCAATGTACCATGAACTTTTATGTCATATTCGTTCTACGATGCATACTAATGAGATGTTGCAGGAGTGTGGTGCAATGTTATTTCTGAGATCATCAAGAGACTTGCAAGATCTATTTTTATGCCCTAGAGATGATGGCTATTATTTCTATAGAAATTATTGTTTGAATGAGAAGTGCTCAGAATGTGGTGGGTTGTCAAAGTTTGTTTCATGTTTTCGTGAGGGCAGCGAACACGAGTTTGGAAATAATTATGTCAAGAAAAAAAGATACGAGACAGTGAAATATACTGTGAAGAGTGGAGGTGAAGGTTCTAGATGCAAATTAGTCTCAAGAGAAGTGAGTATTGCTGATTTTATTTTGGATTTTAAGGAAAATCTTTTCTACAAGTATGCAACGCACACCCATAGGTCTCAGTGGTTGGATCAATAGTTCAGGATGTGTAAGAACTCTTTCCCGATTGGCACTATTGTATCGGTGGTTGATTTTGGAGAGAACTATACATTGCAACCACAGAATGAGGTACAGTCTCAGTACTACAATTTAGTCCAAATTGCTATTTTTGTTCACATTACATATAGACATGCTCCTGATAGTACAGAAGAGGACAGGAAGATAATTAGGGAGTATCATTTTTATATGAGTGATGATAGATCACACTCCTCCGAGTATGTGCAACATTCTTTCAAGAATTTTTTTGAGTTCTTGCATGAGAAAGATATTGCAATTGACCGACATATAATATGGTCAGATAACTATACGGGTCAATTCAAGAATATGCATATGTTTTATTGGTTGAGTAGAATGCATGTGGAGAGGCGTATACCTCATATTTGGTGTTTTTTTGAGGTAGGGCATGGGAAGGGAGAGCATGATGGAGCAGGTGCATGTTTGAAGAGAGCTATAGTTAAGGAGCAATTGAGGATTTCAGGTGCAAATTTCTCTGATGCATGTTCTATTGTTGATTGGTGTAGTTCAGCATTGTCACATGGAGCTACTCTCGATTCAGCAATGAGTAGATTCTTTTGGTTGGTTGAGGAGGGAACAGTGGGAGATAGATTGGATTGTCAAACAATTAAATATTCTTCAAAGATGTATTCATTTCTCAGCTCAGATGCAAGTACATGGACCATTTGGACATGAGCGTTGACTTGTTTTTGTCAGAGTTGTCTTTGGTGTGATTGGGATCAGTGCGAGTCAAGTGAGTGGGTTGATACGTGGGTTCCCCATTATCTAACTCCTTTATCTCAAACAATATCCTTGTCAAACGATGACATGGAAAGTTCACTTGAGTATGGTCATCTATCAGATCTTGTATGACCATGAAATGTTTTTGCAGTTGTTGCACCTCAAGGGAATGAAGAGAGATCAAAATATTGGTTGGCACGATGTGTACAGGGAAAACAAAAGCTAACACAACCAGTGACGGATGATGATGGGTTCACATATCCTACAGGTTTAGTTGTTGTTGTGGGAACTTGGCTGCGAACATACATGATTAGAAAGAATGGCATACCTGCATTTGAAGACTATGAGAGACACAAAACCATTATAATGTATTCACACCTTATTATAGCTACAAATGTCAAGTGTTTGAAGCATCAAGCAAAACCAAAGACCAAAGAGCTATGGACAGTGACTACTGTTGATCATGAAGCAATACTGGATACTCTTAAACAAAGAGATGACCCTTCAGGCACACTTGAGTAGTAGGTCTTTAATGGTGCCTTATTTTTTTATCATGCATTTCATTTCAAACAATGATCATTAAACCTTAATGTTCAAGTTTGTTACGTGTATATTAAGGATGTGTTCAAAATGCAGGTCTATTGATGAATGTTTTTTTTTGGCAACACGGTTTTTGCATGCACATAGCGAGTACACTCGATATAATTGGAAGGGACATATTTTTGCAACACGACTTATTATCATGCATTTGATGAGCTTTACAAAAAAATTTATTAGAGAACACTATTTGATAATTTTTTATGATATAATTATCGCATAACCTTTATGCTCATGAAGGTATTTTTTGATGATATACAATAGTATCACATTATGATTTTTGCGTCAACATAGTGGGTTTTGTTGATATAATTTGAAGGGACATATTTTTATGGTATATGATCCCACCTTTTCATTTATTATCATGCATTTTAGTTGAAGTGATTATCATAAATCCGTTATGTTCATCCATGCATTTTATGTGTAGACTAACAATTCTTAAAAATACAGGTTCATGCTAGATCATTCGTTGTTGACGAGACCCTCTCTTGGTGATGGTACATATTCCTTGTGCATTAATGAGATTAAATTGTGGGTCTTGTTGTATTTATTATCATGAAGATGATTCAAATGCATGTGGCCAGGACACATCTGCAGTGGATCAAATTGTCATGACAGATGATCTATTGAATGAAACATTTAACATTGATAGTCAAGTAAATAGGTTAATGTTGGGCCTTCAACGTCAACACCTACTAGTCAAAGTGGTCATCGAACTTTCACTCAGGTAACCTTGTCTATTTTTATTCATTAATGGTTTATAAAATAAAGTCAGTTAGATTTTGGCAATTGAATAACATTGTTTCATTTTCGGATGCTGACATCAGATGCACCTAATATTCTCTCCACAATGGAGCATGGTGTTCTTTAGCAGTAGCATCTTTGATGCTTTTGATAGTAGTATGATTCAGATTAATAAATTTCTAATTTGATGCTTCCCACAGGGCTTTGCAACTTCAGATTGTGAGTGTGCCCCTGCTACAAATGAATTGTACTTTAATCGACATAGATGGTCTATGATGGCATTTTTGTAAGACTATATGGTTTTATTACATATATTGTACTTTAATCGACATATAACAATATCCAAGTGGTGGTTGGCATGAGCTTGAATATGGTAATTTGTATGCATCTTGAAGTTGAATATGATATGTTGTATACATCTTGAAGTTGAATTTTGATTAGACTTTGTCAGCATTTGATGAATCATAAATTTCATTTTATTATTAATCTTGTGAGTGTGAGGTGTAGGAATAAATATCAATTACTTTGAAAGTCATAGATGGTTGTCCTCATATGATAACCACTAGATGGTTGTGCCTTATGAAGAAAAGCTGAATAGATAATAACTAATTGAGAACATCAATTCAAATCCATAATCTAGAGGATACTAATAACAGATCTTTGTATATTTATTTTTTCTAATAATGAAACAGGTACAACTGTATTGAGATAAAATGAAGCTTTTCTCTCATATGAAGATGTCACATTGGCAAATTGGTCTTTATTATAAAACACAAGACATAAGTAAAATCAAAATGCTCTTAGGGTACTATTTTGGACTTGAACCATATTGCATAAATCTCAAGGCTTCAACTTGATTATCATTAAAGGTTTCTAATTGTTTACAAAATATCCCTTCATATCCCTTCATGGATGTCACATGCGTAGGGTATGACCCCGAGCGTCGAATCGAGTGGGGGGGGGCAAAGCAGGAGCATGTGTAGGGTAATTATGCCTAACTGGACATGCTAGAGCTGATGGTTCATCATCATGATGAGTTGAATGAGAAATCAACCAGGCGACAACATTCCATTGAGTGAGACTGACGATTTTTTCACCAACCGAAAAATTGCTGCCCTAATAAAACCATAGGGCAACTCGAAATATCGAGATAGGCTTTTGTAGGGACCCCTCTCATGGCCCCGGAACCCTCTCGTGGCCCTGTAGGTTTAAATGAATCATTCCCAGGTGCCACAGAT
Source organism: Cryptomeria japonica (assembly GCF_030272615.1). Lineage (NCBI taxonomy): Eukaryota > Viridiplantae > Streptophyta > Pinopsida > Cupressales > Cupressaceae > Cryptomeria > Cryptomeria japonica. The sequence goes on along the minus strand of NC_081409.1, from coordinate 717,134,882 downwards.
TCCGAGTTAGGGCCCGTCAAAGTTTGACAATTTTGAGCACTTAGGGTGCTCAAGGGACGACGCCGGTAGGGTATGAATCCAAGCGTTTGATCAAGTGGGGGGGCAAAATAGGAGCATGCGTAGGGTAATTATGCCTAACTGGACATGTCAGAGTTGACGGTTCATCATTGCGACAAGCTGAACGAGAAATCAACCAGGCGACAACATTCCATTGAGTGAGACTGACAATTTTTTTGCCAACTGAAAAATTGCTGCCCTAATAAAACCGTAGGGTAACTTGAAATACCGAGATAAGATTTTGTAGGGACCCCTCTCGTGGCCCCATAGGTTCAAACGGATCATTCATAGATGCTACAGATTCCGAGTTAGGGCCCGTCAAAGTTTGACAATTTTGAGCACTTAGGGTGCTCAAGGGACGACGCCGGTAGGGTATGACCCTGAGCGTTCAATCGAGTGGGGGGGAAAAATAGGAGCATGCATATGGTAATTATACCTAACTGGACATGTCAGAGCCGACGGTTTGTCATCGCGATGAGCTGAACAAGAAATCGACCAGGCAATAACATTCCATTGAGTGAGATTGATGATTTTTTCGCCAACCAAAAAGTTGCTGCCCTAATAAAACCGTAGGGAAAATTGAAATACCAAGATAGGCTTTTGTAGGGACCCCTCTCGTGGCCTCATAGGTTCAAACAGATCATTCGCAAGTGCCACAGATTCTGAGTTAGGGCCCGTCAAAGTTTGACAATTTTGAGCACTTAGGGCGCTCAAGGGATGATGCCGGTAGGGTATGACCTCGAGCATTCGATCGAGTGGGGGGGGCAAAATAGGAGCATGCGTAGGGTAATTATGCCTAACTGGACATGTCGGAGCTAACGGTTCATCATCGCGATGAGCTGAATGAGAAATCGACCAGGCGACAACATTCCATTGAGTGAGACTGACAATTTTTTCACCAACCGAAAAATTGTGGCCCTAATAAAACCATAAAGCAACTTGAAATACCGAGATAGGCTTTTGTAGGGACCCCTTTCGTGGCCCCGTAGGTTCAAACGAATCATTCACAGGTGCCATAGATTCCAAGTTAAGGCCCGTCAAAGTTTGACAATTTTGAGCACTTAGGGTGCTCAAGGGACGACGCCGGTAGGGTATGACCCCAAGCGTTCAATCGAGTGGGGGGGAAAACAGGAGCATGCATATGGTAATTATGCCTAACTGGACATGTCGGAGCCAACGGTTCATCATCGTGACGAGCTGAACGAGAAATCAACCAGGCGACAACATTCCATTGAGTGAGACTGATGATTTTTTCGCCAACCGAAAAATTGCTGCCCTAACAAAACCGTAGGGCAAATTGAAATACTGAGATAGGCTTTTGTAGGGACCCCTCTCATGGCCCCGTAGGTTCAAATAGATCATTCGCAGGTGCCACAGATTCGGAGTTAGGGCCCGTCAAAGTTTGACAATTTTGAGCACTTAGGGCACTCAAGGGACAACACCGGTAGGGTATGACCCCGAGCGTTCGATCGAGTGGGGGGGAAAAATAGGAGCATGTGTAGCGTAATTATGCCTAACTGGACATGTCAGAGCTGATGGTTCATCATCGCGATGAGCTGAACGAGAAATTGGCCACGCGACAACATTCCATTGAGTGACACTGATGATTTTTTGCCAATCAAAAAATTGCTGCCCTAATAAAACCATAGGGAAACTTGAAAAACTGAGATAGGATTTTGTAGGGACCCCTCTTATGGCCCCGTAGGTTCAAACGGATCGTTCGCAGGTGCCACAGATTCTGAGTTAGGGCCTGTTAAAGTTTGACAATTTTGAGAACTTAGGGTGCTCAAGGGACGACGCCAGTAGGGTATGACCTCGAGCGTTCGATCGAGTGGGGGGACAAAACAGGAGCATGTGTAGGGTATTGTTCATTAAATGAATTGTATTGTTTATGAATTGTATTGTTCATTGAATGAATTTTATTGTATTGTTGATTAAATGAATTGTATTGTTCATTAAATAAATTGTATTGTATTGTTCATTATAAAAACAACACTTACGATGAAATGAAATGAATTGTATTGTTCATTAAATAGCCATTATTAACCATTGTTAATTATTGGAATGAAGATTAAAGATTTCCATGATAACACCACACACAGATGAGCAACAATTTATATGATCAAATATCAACTTCTGTATATATAAAAATGTCGAATGATTACAAATGTATGTCCATACACAAATATGGCATAAACACCAACTGAAAAAAAATGTATGTCTAAATATGTGAATGTATGTCCATATACAAAATATACATGCCAACTAGACATGTAAGCATCCCAAAACTATTTATAATATCCTAAGCTGCTGATGGATCATCAAAATCGATCCTCTTCGCCGCACTGCTTGGCTCTGAAGGATCCTGCACAAGGAAAACAAACCACGATTAATATTAGTTATATTATATAATTCACATTCGAAAAGTTAACATAAAAATGAACTATTTAATTGAACTATTCATGTTTACCTCATCTCCACGTTTTCTCTTCAGCTTTGCAGGACTCTTGATGTATGTCTTCGGCAGAGGAGGTATGTTTTGAATATTTTCATAAACAACCTACATATGTTTAGAAACATGAAATTGATACAAGTTAGCATATAATTGTCACTGATAATAACAAATTATATCTAATAATCAAAAAATAAAATAAACACATATCTACTCGAGGCATCTCTTCTTCTTCTTCAGGTATACTGGGTGTAGTCATCAAGGATGTGAAGCCAAGGATTCTCTGTATATATACACAACAAGTATATGAAACTATCAATCTATGTCTAGACATGTATAATCACTATAAGTTATTTAAACTATTCATTCAATCATATTTGCATTCGATTACCTTTCCCTTATCTCCAATTGTACTACCAGATCCTAGATCACACTGCACTGCACTCGTGCTACTTGTGCCCTACAAGAGTAAAATAAGATATACATGCAAGTTACTACATAATCTAATTAATACAAATGTAAATGATGAGCATGTATGTACAATAAAATACAAACGACTAGGTGCAATAATATATGTACCATCAAGCTATCGAGGCCAAATGAAATGGCTGACAAGGTGCCCTCCTAAATCTATCTCAACTCATCCTCAGTCAACAACTGTTAAATAGACCATGTAAATAAAAATTAATACTTAATATTATCTAATTTATAAATATTTAATTAAAATATAACATGAACTATGAAAACACAAATCTTACCAATACATCATCAATGTATGATGACGGTGCCTCCTTGCCTCTAGCATGTGAGGACTCCCCAGGGTATCCTCTAGTCTGTGTAATAACCTCTGGTGCATCATGCATCTCATGCACCTCATAATCTGCACTATCCACAAGAGGATCAACGGGCTATCCAGCTGGACCCAAGCATATGTGCCCACACATGACACAACTATGTGGCACGCATATGTGTGGAGCCAAGGATGACATGTCAGCACCACCCGATGCACCGCTACCATCAAAAGTAGGCTGAGCTACTGACGCAGCCTGAGAAACCAAAAGGCTACTCAAAGAGTGAATAGCCGATATGGTCCGTGAAGCCACCTCACAAATGATATCAGGATGCTGAACTGCAGGTGGGGGATCAACAAGAGGAGGGGGGACATATGGGCCCTGGACTACTCTGATTGCTCCAGGTCTATTTTGGGGCATACGTAAACCTACACCCTGGAAAGGTTGGATGTCAAAGTAGTTCACATGTTTCTATAAAACAAACTCGGCATACAATTTTTTTATGAAATAGAAGGGGATATCAAGATTGTTGTTGGGTGGTTTGTCAAAAACCATCCACCAACGATCCCAAAAGTTTTTCACAATCCCATCATTTGTGCACCATTTGATAGAAATTTTTGTTTTTTGGGGATCTATAGGTTGACCAGTACGGGGATTAACAAACAATGAGGCGATTTGGCTTTGGATATCTCAAGATCCTTGATATCCTTATATGACAAGCCATCTACATATTTTTCCTTCATAGAATCTCGCCACAAAAGGGCGGCATCATGCTTCTCAGTCATGGTTTCCATACTTTTTATGATCGACATGAGAGGATCAAACAATGGGTTTAGATGAGGTATCCTACGATATACTTCTGCAATCCCCCTCAATTCATTCAAATTTTGTGCAATCAAATCTTGAATTGATGGGGGGTTTGGCAAATGAGGGTTTGGTTGTTGCAATTGTGGTTGGTCAATGTTTTCATTGTTATCTCCCATTTTTAACCTAATTGAATGTAAACAATTAAATTTAGTTAACAAATTTAAACAATTAGGTATTTGATTTTAGAAAAACCTAGTTTTCAATGAAAAATCAAATAAACATTCACAAAAAATACAAAAAATGAATGAAAATGATTCAAAACGACAAAATTCTTACCTCTAAATCAATTTTTTAGCAATTTTTTGTCAAAAAACCGGATATCGGATGGAGCGGATATCGGATTTTGACAAATTCGCGTGACTTGTGAGTTAAAAATGACTCACGGGACTGTCGTTGTCTAAATATAAAAGTCTCAAAAGTTCGGATATCCGATTTCAACACTTAAATTATTTTTAAATAACATATATAATATAGTAATATATTATATAATATAATAATATAATATTATGTTATATTATAATATAATATAATATAATATAATATATATTATAATATAATATAATATAATATAATATATATTATAATATAATATAATATAATATAATATAATATAATATTATATTATATTATATTATAATATAACATAATATTATATAATATAATATAATATAATATAATATTATATTATATAATATAATATTATATTATATTATATAATATAATATTATGTTATATTATAATATAATATAATATAATATAATATTATATTATAATATATAATATAATACAATATTATATAATATATAATATAATTTAATATTATATTGTATAATATAATATTATATTATATATAATATAATACGTATTATATAATACACAACATATAATATATATTTTAAATTAAAATTGCAAATAAAAATCGGATATCCGATTTGCATAGGTAATTACCAGACCAAGTTGTACTGACACCCAGGCCAAGCAAAAAGTCAACACGGATTTTCGTGTTTTTAGGCAAGTGAGGAAGGCTATTTTTTTCACATTGCCACTTTTTGGCCCCCCTTGATCCTGCACTAACCCATTAAGAGAGAGAGAGGGGGGAATAGGATTGTGAGAGAGAGGGTGTAAATAGGATTAAGAGAGGGAGACAAAGAAAGAGAGAGAAGGGGAAGAGAGAGAGAGAGAGAGAGAGAGAGAGAGAGAGAGAGAGAGAGAGAGAGAGAGAGAGTAGGATAAGGAGAGGGGGAGGGAAAGAGAGCTAGAGACAGAGAGAGAAGGGGATAGGAAGAGAGGGAGAGAGATAGGGAAAGAAAGAGAAGGGAGAGAGGGTGATAATAGGATTAAGAGAGGGAGAGAGAGAGAGAGAGAGAGAGAGGAGGAGGAGGAGAGAGAGAGAGAGAGAGAGAGAGGAGGAAGGAGAGAGAGAGAAGGAGAGAGAGAGAGAGAAGGGGGTAGGAAGATAGGGATAGAATAGTACAAGGAGAGGGGTAGGGAGAGAGTTAGAGACAGAGAGAAGGGGATAGAGAGAGATAGAGAGAGATAGAGACAGAGACAAAGACAGAGAGAGACAGAGACAGAGAATGGTTAGGAAGAGAGGGAGAGAAGAGAAAAGGGAGAGGGGGAGGGAAGAGGATAGGGAGAGGGGGAGGGAGAGAGAGCTAGAGAGAGAGAGTAGGGGGTAGGAAGAGAGGGATAGAATAGGATAAGGAGAGGGGGAGGGAGAGAGTGTTAGAGATAGAGAGAGAAGGGGATAGGAAGAGAGTGAGAGAGATAGGGAAATAAAGAGAAGGGAGAGAGGGTGAGAATAGGATTGAGAGAGAGAGAGGGGGATAGGAAGAGAGGGAGAGAATAGGATAAGGAGAGGGGGTGAGAAAGGCAGTTAGAGAGAGAGTAGGGGAAGAGAGGGTAAGATAAAGAATAGGGAATAAGAAGAGAGGGAGAGAATATGATAAGGAGAGGGGGAGGGGGAGAGAGGGGGAGAGAGATTGGAGATTGAGAGAGAGAGAGAGAGAGAGAGAGAATAGGGTCAAGAGAGGGGGAGGAGGAGAGAGAATAGGATAAGATAACGAGAGGGGGAGGGAGAGGGGGGAGAGGGAGAGGTAGGGGAGAGAAAGAGAGAGAAGGGGGAGAGGGTGATAATAGGATAGGATAACGAGAGAGAGAGGGAGGGAGACACAAAGAGAGAGAGAGAGAGAGAGAGAGAGAGAGAGAGAGAGAGAGAGAGAGAGAGAGAGAGTATAGGAGAAGGAGGAGAGGGTGAGAGACATGAGGTAGAGAGAGAACGAGAAGGAGAAGAGGGTGAGAGACTTGGTAGAGAGAGAAGTGTGAGGGGGAGAGAGATGAGTTAGAACTCAAAAAGGATAATTAGGGCTTAGAATAGACAGAGACGGTGATGGGGGAAGGAAGACGAGAGAGAGGAAAAGAAGAGAGACTTGCACGTATACAAACATATATACATATATCTATATAAATATATGTATATATAACTATAGATATACATATATATATACATAAACACATATTATATATGTATGTCTATACATATGTGTAGTATATGCTAAGTTTACAAGCATACATTTTGATGTCTTCATAATCCGTACGGGTTTTGTGAAACTCAAAATGATGGTTTTCATAACCCGTACTGGTTTTGTGAAAATCAAAATAATAGTTTTTCATAACCCGTACAAGTTTTGTGAAACTCAAAATGATGTTTTTAATAACCCATATGGGTTTTGGGAAATTCAAAATGATGGTTTTAGTTCTACATAACCCGTACGGGTTATGTAGAACCATGAATGGTACTTTTTGTTTTTCAAAACTTGAGCGGGTTATCTTGCACATTAGAACTCGTGCGGGTTTTGGCTTGGTAAGAGGGTTGGAAAACGACCCTAAGACTTGCAAGCCCATTTTCCCTCCATTTTTGTCCCTTTACATGTTTTTTCATCTTCCAACATGATTTCTCGACTTCATCATCATTAGGTTTACAAATGATCAAGTGGGTATCTCTAAAATTACCACCATAATCTCACACGTCTTCTCATCTTTCTAACCATATAAATTTTTCTATTTTTAGACAACATTAGCATAGTAAACTTTAATTTTCTTTACCAGTGCCTTGACAGTCCTCACAGACATACGTCTACCATTTTTTTAATAACTTTTGATATACTTGACCAAATTCAAAATAAATTACATATTATTTTTCTACACTAGATTCTATACAATTTTTTTTAAAAAAATTTCATTTTAGATTATTTTGATGCAAGTTATGCCCAAAGCACGAATAGGTACCAAATTTTTAGGATGCAGTCACTTCAAAAAATCATAAAAAAAGAAATACTAAACGAAAAATTACAAAAAAATACACAACTTCTAGATCTCAATCTCACCGATCATTATAGCAAAGGGTTTTGCAAAATACTAAATCTAATTATATATTTTGTGCAGCACACAAAAACAGCTATGTTATGTTTTTTAGAAAGAATCAGGAATAATTTTTCGTGCGAGAGAGGTTTGACCCTTTTAATCTTATCCAATTTTTTAAAAATTTAGTAGTTTAGAAACTAGATTCAGAGTACTACAATTCTTATTCTTTTCTCAACTCCTAGTTTTGAGTGTGTGACCTTCGAATATCTCTTTGAAGTTCAGGTTTACCTGTTTTCAAAAAAAAAAAAAAGTGGCCACTTATACCCCCCGTTTTGTTCAACATCTTGGTGCACTTACCCTAGAATTGGAGAGTAAGCTTGGTGAGGTAGAAGCCAAGGTAGATCAAGTGTTGGTAAAGGTTGAAGGAGCAGAAGGGAAGGGTAAAGAAGTGTCAGAGATAAACAAAATACCTGAACCTTATCCTGTCCTAGAAAAAGAACCTTTCCTGAAGGCATTGAAGGCCTTGAGTGGTAAATCACTGGAAGGATTGCCATTGTTCACTGGTAAGATGGAGGCAGAAGTGGTCCTAGAATGGATAGAAGGCATGTGGAGAACCATTTTGAATGTGAAGGCATAATTGAAGCCCAGAGAGTCAAGGTAGCCAAGTCAAGGATGAGAGGAGTTGCTCTCACATGGTGGAAATTTGTGCAAGATGAAAGGAAGAAAATGGGCAAAGCACCCATCTCTTCTTGGAAAGGGATGTTAGTCAAAATCAAAGAAGTCTATCTCCATGATGACTATAATGTGCAAATTCATAGGAAGAGGCAAAAATTAAGGCAAAAATACCTCGATGTCAGTAGCTATATGGAGGAGTTTCACAAACTTAGCCTTGGATCTCATGCGGTGGAAGAAGAGAGTCTCAAGGTTGCTAGGCACCTAAATGGCCTATGGTGGAACATCCAAGAAGAAATCAGTCTAATGAGCCCAAAAACAGTCCATCAAACCTATCAACTTGCCCTTAAGGTGGAGGAAAAACTGTAAAGAAGACATGACTCAAGCAACAATAGGGGCAGGGGTAGAGGAAAGGACAATAGAGGCCATAGAGGAGGCTTTGGAGGAAGAAGTTCTGAACAAAGAACACAAGGAGAGTCTAAACTCACTGAACAACAAGAGAGTGGCACTAATAGAGGAGGATTAAATAGAGCAAGGGGATCCAACAGTGGGTTTAGAGGAAGATCTAGTGGCCAAGGTAGAGGTTCCTCATATTTTACAACAATAAAGTGTTACCATTGCAATCAACTTGGTCATCCAACATATAGGTGTCCAGAGAAGGGGTCATCATCACATGGTAGTGAAATAAGAGTGAACTATCTTCAAGTTGAGTCTTAAAGGAGCAAGACTTCAGAGGTTGCCTTAGAATCAGAGGTAGGTGACAACTTGATGATAAGGAGAACTTTGATCAAAGAACCGGTCAGAGAAGAGCCAAGCCAAAGAAGGTCCTTATTGAGGATCAAATGCAAGATTATGGACAAATTTTGCAAAGTGATCATTGATTTAGGGTCTACAGACAACATTGTGTCAAAAGAGGAAGTGAGTTAGCTCAAATTGCAAAGGATACCTCACAACAATCCTTATAGAGTCACCTGGTTGAACAAAGGCCAACATGTCCTAGTCAATGAGAAAGCATGGGTGGATTTCACTATTGGGAGATATAAGGACAAGGTGTTATGTGATGTCCTACCCATGGATGCATGCCATCTTCTATTGAGAAGACCATGGCAATTTGATAGACAAGCTATCCATGATGGAGCCAAGAATGCATACCCATTCAAGAAAGATGGAGTCACATTCAAGATTCAGTCTATCCTTGAAGAAGGTGAAAAGAGGGAAGCAAGTCCTAATGTTCTTTTGGTAAGTGAAAAGAAATTATTGAAGACACTTGAAGAAGGTGAAGGTATAGGGTTTGCACTAGAATGAAGCCTAAAGAGGAAGACAAGAAAGAGAAGCCAAATTTGCCAATAGAGGTGCAAGATTTGTTGAAGAAATTCAAAGGCATAGTAAGTGATGGACAGACAACCACCTTACCTCCTAAAAGAACCATAAGCCATCAAATAGACTTCATTCCCATGGCATCCTTGCCTAATAAGGCAGCTTATAAAATTACTCCCTAACAAAATGTTGAGATTGCCAAGCAAATCCAAGAGCTCTTAGACCAAGGCCTAATTAGGAAAAGCATTAGCCCTTGTGTTGTCCCTACCGTGTTAGCCCCAAACAAAGGTGGTACTTGGAGATTGTGTACTGATTCTAGAGCTATAAATAGGATCACCATCAGATATAGGTTCCCAATTTCTAGAATAGAAGACCTAATGGATTGTTTAGGGGAATCCAAGTAATTTACCAAGATTGACCTTAAAAGTGGATATCACCAAATTAGAATTAAGGAGGGTGATGAATGGAAAGCTGTCTTTAAGACAAAAGAGGGTCTTTATGAGTGGCTCGTAATGCCATTTGGCTTATCCAATGCTCCAAGAACCTTCATGAGAACCATGAATGAGGTGATGAAGGACTTCATAGGTAAATTTGTGGTGGTATATCTAGATGATATTCTCATTTTTAGTAAGGATAGGGCTGATCACATTAATCAGTTGCAAGATGTATTACAAAGATTGTATGATGAAAAGCTAACCATGAACTTGGATAAGTGTGAGTTTGTTAAGCAAAAGTTGGTTTACCTTGGGTTTGTGTTGTCTCAAGGAAACCTCAAGATGGATCCTAGCAAGGTTGAAGCCATTGTAAATTGGCCTACTCCTATGTTAGCAACAGAGGTGAGAAGCTTCCATGGACTAGCTCGGTACTACAGGAAGTTCATTAGGCAATTCAGTGCTATATGTGCACCAATGTTAGACACCATTAGAGGTTGAATAAAGGCAAATTTTCAATGGGGTAAAGAAGCGAACAAAGGTTTTGAAACCTTGAAGGAGAAGATAGCTACGCAACCGGTGCTAGTGTTGCCTAGTTTTGAGAAACTTTTCGTAGTGGAATGTGATGCAAGCAAAGTTGCAGTAAGTGTTGTCCTAAGCCAAGAAGAAAGACCAGTAGCTTTCCATAGTGAGAAGCTAAGTGATGCCAGGAGGAAATACTCCTCTTATGATCTTGAGTTATATGCTTTAGTGCAAGCTTTGAGGAAGTGGAGACACTATCTCCTCCCTAGGGAATTTGTAGTCTATACGGACAACCAAGCATTGAGTTTTCTAAACTCACAAGACAAACTCAGTCATAAACACATGAAATGGGTGGAGTACATGCAGGCCTACACATTCACCACTAAGCACAAGAAAGGGTAGTTAAACCGGGTAGCTGATGCATTAAGTAGGAGACTTTTGACAGTCCAAGAAATCCAATTGAGAAGCATAGGTGTCGACACTTTTAAAGGCTTGTACCTGGAGGATGAAGACTTCTCAAATTCCTACAAGGTGTGTAAGGAGTATCAAAATCACTTCCATAGTGAGTATTCTGATTTTACTTTGCAAAATGGACTATTGTTTAAAGGTGGGCAACTTTGTGTGCTTAGAGGCTCAATGAGAGAAAACCTCATACAAGAAAAGCATAATGGCAGCCTTAGTGGACATTTTGGAGTCAATAAGACCCAAGAGTTGGTTCAAAGGTATTACTATTGGCCAAGGATGAATCAAGATGTGAAGAAGTATGTGGAGACTTGCATAGTTTGCCAAAAGGCCAAAGGTACTTGTACAAATGTCGATTTATACCAACCTCTTCCCATACCAAATAGACCTTGGGAATGCATTAGTATGGACTTTGTAGTAGGTTTACCAAGGACAAAGTAGGGATACGATAGCATTTATGTCATTGTGGATAGATTTAGCAAAATGGCTCACTTTGTGCCTTGCAAGACTACTCATGATGCATGCCAAATAGCTCAATTGTTCTTCAAAGAGGTAGTGAGGATACATGGTTTACCCATGAGCATTGTTTCAGATAGGGACTCAAAGTTCATGAGTCATTTTTGGAAGACACTTTGGCAAAAGCTCTACACCAACCTCTCTTTTGGATCAACTTACCATCCTCAAAGAGATGGGCATACCAAAGTGGTGAATAGAAGCTTGGGAAACTTATTAAGGTGCCTTACTAAGGAATATGGTCAGACATGGGACCAAGCACTCTCACAAGCTGAATATGCATATAATGACACCATGAATAGGACTACTGGCAAGAGCCTTTTGAAGTGGTCTATGGTGTGCACCCAAGAGGTATTTGGGAGTTGAGAGACTTAGGAAGTGCAACAACAGAAGTGGATATGTAGAAGATTTTTCTCAATCAATGAAGGAGGTCCATGAATCAACCAAGTAAGCATTGATGGAGAACACAAGAAAACTCAAACAAAAAGTTGATGCAAGAAGGAAGAACCTCCAATTTCAAGTGGGAGATCTTGTCATGGTGCACCTAAACAAAGCAAGGCTACAACAAGGAGTTCCTAACAAGTTGCAAATGAGAAGGATAGGTCCACATGACATTCTAGCCAAGTATGGAGAAAATGCATACAAGGTGGATCTACCTAGTGACATAGGATTGCCACCGATTTTCAACATAGCAGACTTAGTTGCCTACAAGGGACCAATTCAAGGTTCAAATTTCAGTCACTCAGAGGTACAAGATGATGCGAACAACCTTCAGTTACCAACCAAACCAAATCCAAAGGCCGAGAAGGTGTTGAGTTCAAGGATCGCCAAGAAGATAAGGCATCAAGCCTATTGGGAGCACCTTATCAAATGGCAGGGCATGGATTATGTTGAAGCTACATAGGTGCTTGAGACAGAGTTTAAGAAGCTTGGAATTGATCAGAATCTGATTCCCAAGGAGGTGACATGATTTTCTTTTGTTTGGGAGAATGGTGCAGGAGCACCTAGGACTTAGACTATTTAGTTTTCTCAATTTTGGCTTGTAGTGACCCTAGCCAAGTTAGTAGTGAATAAGGACTTTAGGAGGGTCCAATAGTTAGTGTTTTGAGGCAATTTAGGCCTAGGTTGAGTTCATTCTTCTTAGGTTTGCATTTTTGTGTAAATAGTGGGTTTGAGTAGGTAGTTGACCTTCTTGATGGTCAAAAGTGTCAAAAATTGGTATAGGCATTAGGGAGGGTTAAATTAGTCTTAGAAATCTTTTAAAAGTCATGTGTGATGACTTAGAATAGGTCTCATAGGTTGGGAAGACCAAAAAAATGGAAAAGTACAAAATTGCAAAAAGTTATCATGACAACTTTTGTCCTGAATTGGTTAGGGATGGAGTTAGGGATTGTCCAACACCCTAGGATGACTCCACATGTGGGAAAATATATAAGTACCCTCTCTTGCATGGTTATGGAGGTTGGAGAATGTTTTTTTGTAAGTTCAACAATCTGAAACTACTCATTTTCAGATTAGTTGGCAGTATTTTGGCTTGATTTTACCCATTTTTGTATTTGAAAATGGATTGAATCCATTGATCTAGAAATGGATTGAGTTTCTCTAGTGTGTTACATTATTTTTGGTTCCATTTCAAGCTTTTTAGATAGTGTAATTTGGTGTTTTCTTGCTTTGGTTTGCAAACAACCAGTTTTGGCTTATATATAGCAGTTTTATGTAAAAATGGTTGCCCCATGAATTCCACACGCGATACCATCACGACCTATTGGGAAATGAAGGGAAACAACTTGTACAGTGTACATATGTAGGGACAAGTTCTAGAGATGAGTTTCAGTATGACTGTCACCTTGTTCTAGGCGAGTCGAGGAGCAACCTGGCTAGAGGAAATAAGGTGAAATTGAAGTGCTAAGTGCAGGGGTGAATGCCAAACCACCATCTAATATTTTGAAGGGCTCCATGAAGTTGGGACAGATTTTCTAGTGTAATTAGAATCCTTGACAAATTCATTTGATACCCAAACCCCAACTTGACCAGTCATTGTTGGCTAGAAGGCCTAGAAACCCTCCAAAACCCTCATTTTGGGGTTAGCATATGATACGGTGAACCAAGAAGCCAAAACCACAAAAATATTTGGAGGTTAGGTGAATCATTGAAGAAAAACCAAACTTTCTAGGGGGTCTATTGGACCATTTTCCTTTAAGCCCTAGAAAACCAGTTTTAGGAGGCCTAATAGGGCTAATTCCTTGTAGCCCTTTTCTAGGCAAAATATTGAAAGCGGTAAGAAAGATAGTGGTTGTAAACCTCAAATGGACCCTAAATGAATTCAAAACATGTTAGAAGACACCCCCATACCTCTGCATCAACTCATGATAGTAGGAGGTCAATTTGACAAGTTGAAGCCAATAAGCCATAATTGAGCACATGGGAAGCACTATGAATTGGTAGGGTTCCTAGCCAAAACACTTGAAGAAAACACCTTGGAATGGTCAAGAGTCAAGCCCTAGAAGAGACTGAGAAGGACTTGGAGGTCTAGAGAGAAACTAGGCCTGTTGATTTGGTGGAACTGAGCAACACCAACTAGGTGAAGTGTTAAGCAAACTAGGTGAACCCCATCACTTATAGACAATAGTTAAGTCGGTGGCATAAACCCTAAACCCTAAGAATTTTAGGTTTACAATACAAGTGATCCAATCCTGACCATCCAAACATTTTGCATAGAACAATACAATCTCAAATAGATCACAAGTCAATCTGCATCGTCCATTCTTCACCACACATGGGAATCAGTAACCCATCACGTTCTCTTCTCATACTGCTAAGAAGAATGATCATTCTCGAGGTAGAAATTTAATGCAATTGATCCTCACATGCAAGATCCTCAAGGAAATCCTTCATACGTACAAAACTGACGTGGCATCTTGATCTCATCCTCATCTCTTAGCTAACTCATCACAGAATGTCACTGGTTGCATCACACAAGCTAGATTACCAAACCGGAAACCCTAGAGCAGAGACTACCAACCACTAGTCACACTTAGTGAAAACCCGATACCAGTTCACTACATCTCTTCATACTGGTTCACCAACTTCTTCCAATCTGCATAGCGGTTCACTTGAACTTATTGACATCAATGACAACTGTAGGATTTTGCCAAGATCAAGGGCACAATGAAAAGTATAAAAAGAGACAATAGAATGCCAAGAACAAACTGTATTCTCATCAATATGCAAAAATGATCAACTCGATTAACCAATACAATGAATATAGGCCTACTTATATAGGCAAGGCCATATGGATGTATGAGCACACAAATATGACATGTGGTTCAATGAGAAACAAGGGTAGGTAAGAAATACTAGGGGTAGGTAGGAGAAATAATATAATATTCCACAAGAGGTGGATGACCCACCGAATGTGGAGTGTAACAGCAAAATAAGACCACAAAAGGTGGAATTTCTCCTACAAGCTCTATCCCTATGTGCACACTTCCCTAAGTGTCTCAAATCCAAACTACGAAGAGATGCATTATCCTAAGTTAACTTAAGTAAAGTGTAATAATATCCAAAATGAATATTTATTTACACCAACACCCCCCCTTAAGTGCAACTTAGGGGAATGAAGACTCAAGTCAACAATGCAAGATGGGTCCCGGCTACTAGGCCATGATAGGTACCCATGTACAATATGCAAACGCAAGCAAAACTATGCAATGCAATCTCTCACAAATGGAGAAAGGGAGAAAACCCAATGGGAAAAAACTCCCCCCCAAAAGAGAGATGAATGTACAAAAGACTCTCAAAGAAGAAGGACAAAACCTCAAAGAGGAAAAACTTCCCCCATAAGAGAGGAAGGAGAAGTCAGCTGACCCCCCCTAATGACACATCCCACACCCCCAAGAGAGCTCGCAACTGCTGGAACTTACTTTTGGAGAAAGGTTTGGTGAATATGTCAGCAACCTGCTCTGCTGTAGGACAATACTACAAATCAATGACCTGCTCTTGGATGAGATCTCGGATATAGTGCATATGAATCTCAATGTGTTTGGTCTATTGGTGCTGGACCGGGTTCTTTGAGATTGCAGTAGCACTCTGATTGTCGCAATATAGAACTGTCGGTCGTGGAGTGGTGAAACCAAACTCTATGAGAATCTGCTGGAGCCAAATGGTCTCAGTCGCTGCGTTAATAGCACCTCAATACTTAGCCTTAGTCAAAGAGAGAGAAATAGCATGTTGCTTCTTGCTCTGCCAACAAATGGGGCCCGAACCAAGGTGAAAACTGTAACCAGAAGTAGACTTACGATCATCAAGATCGCCAGCCCAATCGGAGTCTGTGTAACCAACCAAGCGAAGTCCTGTGCCTACTGCATAGTGAACCCCATAGTGATGTGTACCCTAGATGTAATGAAGGATGCATTTGGTGGCTTTCCAATGAAGCTCATGTGGTTCCTACATGAAGCGGGAAACCATGCCAACTGCAAATGAAATATCAAGGCGTGTATGGGTCAAGTAGATGAGACTACCCACAAGCTGTCGATACAAAGTGGCATCAACTGGTGGAGAAGAACACTGAGCCTCAAGCTTGACTCCTAAAAAAAAGGGAGTTGGGGCAGGCTTACAATCAGCCATATGAAAGCATGCAAGTAGATCAAGAGTATACTTGGGCTGCGATAGTGTAATCCCGGAAGGTGACTGTGAAATCTTGATCCAGAGAAAATAGTGTAAAAGACCCAAGTTAGTCATAGAAAATTTGTCATGCAAAGCAGATTTGACCCTGCTAATGATGGATGAAGTACTCCCTGTAATGATCAAGTCATCAACATAGAGCACAAGTATCAAGTGAGAGTCATCCTATCACAAAATGTAGACATTTGGATCGAAATGACATCTTGTGACCCCTGCGGACAGAAGAAAGGAATCCATCTTGGCGTACCAAGCCCTGGGGGCCTGCTTAAGGCCATAGAGAGATTTCCTTAGTCTGCAAACCAAGGAAGTATCCTGGATGAAACCCTGTGGCTACTCCATATAAATCTCCTCATGAAGATCACCATGAAGAAAAGCACTCTTCACATCCATCTAATCTACAACCCAACCATGAGCTGCAGCAATAGCAAGTGTCAAATGAATGGAGTTCATCTTGGCTACGGGTGCAAAGGTCTTAGTATAGTCAACACTTGCAACCTAAGAAAAACCTTTCGCAACAAGCCGAGCCTTATACTTATCCACACTACCATCTGCTGCAAACTTGGTTTGATAGATTAACTTACATCGAACCATCTTTCTTCCCTTAGGGAGATGGACTAAATCCCATGTATTGTTCCTCATCAAGGAACTATACTCTTCCTCCATAGCTTGGTCCCACTCAGGAACCCCTGATGCTTCCCTAAATGTCTGTGGATCGGAAGCGGTAGCAATGAATGCATGTGGAAGATCTTGATGTTGTGATCAAGTTCTCTGTGTATCTAAAGAATCCCCAACAAGAGAACCCACGGACTCAAGTGTCTGTCGAGCCCAACGAGGTCTTGGTGGAGGTGGAGAATGAGGCTCCTCAATTGCAGGTGGACCCTATGGAGGTGTAACCCTGCAAGTCGGAGTTGAAGGAGTCTCATCATCTGAATCACTAACATCACTATCCACAATGGAGGAAGGTGGAGGAGGTAGAGAGGCTAAGATAGGAGAGATTTCCTCAAAGTGAACACTCCTCTCAATGAACACCTCATGTGTCTCTGGATCCATGAATCTGTATGCCTTAACACCCTCAGGATATCCAACAAATATGCAAGGTCGACTCTGTGGTTCCAATGCCTTGTGTTTCTGTGGAGGTATGCAAGCCCATGCTGGACACCCAAAGACTTTGAAATGTCTCACAATCAATTTCCTACTAGCCCAAGCTTCAAAAGGAGTAATACCTTGCAAAGCTTTGTGAGGAACCCGATTTTGGATGTGCATGGCACAACTGATAGCCTCTGCCCAAAAGGCGGGATCAAGAGAACGTGCATGTATCATACAACTAGCCATTTCTTTGAGAGTTCTATTCTTACATTCTGCAACCCCGTTCTGCTGTGGAGTGTATGCTACAAAATGTTGAAGATCAATCCCCTCAAATGTACAAAAATCCTCAAGTCTTTTGTTCACATATTCCCTTCCATTATCTGTGCGAAGAATCTTGACCACTTTCCCTGATTGCTTCTCCACACGAGTCTTGAAGTCCTGAAATCTGTCAAATACTTCACTCTTATGAATGAGAAAGTAGACCCAAGTGAAGTGGGAGTAGTCATCAATGAAGGTGAGAACATAGCGGGCCTTACTAAATGAAGGTGCTAGAAATGGACCTGCTACATCGCTGTGAACAAGTTGAAGAACTTCCAAAGCTCTCCAAGCTTTCCCTTTATTAAACTTCTCTTCGAGATGCTTTCCCATGGAACAACCTGAACATACACCCTCTGAAAAACTGATTCGAGGTAGACCTGTGACCATGTCTTTAGTGCTGAGCTGCTGAAGATAGCGGTAGTTGAGGTGACCAAACCACTTATGCCATAGCTTACTTTCTGAATTTGAATGAGTAAGCAAGGCCCTAGAAGGTGAACTTGGCACAAAGTGGGAGAATGAATAAAGCCTTGAGTTGTCATTGACTTGTCCCACTGCTACCAAGGCATCATCATCAAGTTCCTTTACCACAACTGAATCTGGTGTAAACTCAACCTTTTTCCCATTCCCATAGTGAGTGATTTGGTAGATGGAGAGAAGGTTGGTAGACAAGTTAGGAACATAGAGAACATTCTCAAATGTTCCATCATCCATGTCAACTGATCCTTTCCCTTCAACCTCTACTTTTGTATCATCACCTATGTAAATGTGAGGTACCTTAGATGGCTCCAATGAAGAAAACTACTCCTTTGTAGAACCCATGTGATATGAGGCACCCAAGTCAAGTATCCATTGCTGTGAAGAACTTGTTGTAGTCACAAATGCTTTCCCTTTTCCCTTAGACCGTGAGGAAGAGGAAGAAGATGAATCCTTCTTTGTGTAGGCAAATGGCAAGTTGATGTTGTTTTTCTTAAGAAGATTGGTTAACTCATCAACTTGCTTTGCGTGGCATTAGTGCTCATCATGACCATACTTCTTGCAATATGCACAAGTTGGTTTATCCTTCTTAGGTGGTGTCCCCTTCTTGGAAGAGGATGAAAAATCGCCTTGGGATGGAGAGGATGATTATCCTTTTTCCTGGTGTGGCTTAGACTTAGAGTGCTTCTTCTTCTTGTTGGAATCTTTGCCTTGACTTCCTTGATTCCCTTGATTAGCCACCAAAGCCTTGGACTTTGAAGACTTGAGAAACCCCATGTTCAACAACTTAGATTGTTCCAATATCAACATTTCTGTGAAAGCATCAAATGAAGGCATAACATAGGAACTCCCCACTGTCAAACGATGAGTTTGGAAGCTAGACACAAATGCTGCATATTCTGGTGCAAGCTTGTCCAACAAGTTGAATATTAACTGAGCATCCTTTTTGTCAATTCCACAATCCTTAAGCTTTGCTCTTAGCTCATTTGGTTTGGTGACATAATCTTGGATTGTATCAAAACTCTTGGGATCTAAGTTGGTGAGCTCATTGTCAATCTAATAGCCTCTGATTTCATCAACTTGACCATATAATTTTTGAAACATATCCCAAGCCTCTTTGATTGTTTTACACTTCTCAATGTGAAAAATGAGGTCATCTGATACATACTTGTGCAAAGTTCCAAGAGCCATCCAATTCTTTGTGAGCCATTCTAATTGAGCATTTGGATCAGCCTTAGGATTAGGTGGTGCTATTATTGTTCCATCTATGTAATGTGTGAGACCCTTTTCCATTAATTTACTCCATACTTTAATTTTCCATGATGCATAATTA
Organism: Cryptomeria japonica; assembly: GCF_030272615.1. Classification (NCBI taxonomy): domain Eukaryota; kingdom Viridiplantae; phylum Streptophyta; class Pinopsida; order Cupressales; family Cupressaceae; genus Cryptomeria; species Cryptomeria japonica. The sequence continues at coordinate 717,115,541 of NC_081409.1, read as the reverse complement.
TGTGGAGTTAAAGGTGGAAATTTATTAGGACTCATTGCAACAAAAATGGAAAGAGCACAAAGAGAGGCACAATCACACAAGACACCCCCCCAAATTCACTCAATCAAAGAACCCCCCCCAAAAGTGATGGTTTGGCACTTTATAATTAGTGCATATACAATGGGCCACTTGCAAAAGATGGCAAAGTGGACTTCTGATTACAATTTTACAACTGCCTCAATAAGGCCAAAAGAGACTCAAACTGATAATGCAAGAGATCTAACTAAGATCCAAGCAATTTACAAGTACCTAATAGGCCAAATAAGACCAATATCTGAAAGTACAATTTCCACTCAAAATCTCTGAAATCTGATCATAGATTATGAAAGTAGACAAAAAAATATGCACTTTCAAAAAAAATGACACTTGAAAAGGAGGTCGTATGAGCTCAAACGAGGCCTTTGAAGTTATAGAATTGAGGATTGGACAGGTACAGCTGAGAGAATCCAAAAATTCTGAAAAACCTGTGTACCAAAATCAGAAAATAACCACACCACTACGAAGATCATGAAATTTTAGCCCATTTTAAAAAAAAATTGCACCAAAAAAGGAGCAAAAATGAGCAAGATATGGCCTTTCAAAGTTGGATTGCAAAACTAAAAAAGCTCAATGGAGAGGGGTTGAAAAATTTCAAAAAACTGCTGATGTGGCACTGACGTTAGCAATTCACTGTCTTAAATTTGACGACCATATGACCATCACAAAAACTTCGCCTCCCTGCTGACTGGGCGTCCATACAATACGGACAGGTTGACTGTGTAAGCTGATGTGGCGTATGGATCTGACGGGGCGTACGGATAGTCTGCGCGTGTGTCACGTGGTGGGGTCCCGGTAGCTGATTGGGCTCCGCGTGGCGATCGGCGATGATTGGGTGGTCGCCGTAGATCCTGGCCGGTGGCGGTGGCTGGGTCCCGGCGGCGTGAGAAAAAATCTGCGGCGGTGGTGAGAGGTAGACGGTTGCCGGTGGAGCCGGAGAGCGGGGCCGAGAGCCGAGGCGACAGTGGGAAACCTGGGCACTGGCGACGGGAGCTGGTGGAGCCGAAGAGCAAGGCCGAGAGCCAAGGTGGCGGCAGCAGGAGCAGATACGTGGCAGCACCGATAGCACCTGCACAAAGGTACGACCTTGCAACGCAGGGTATTGCCGAGTACGAGGGGTCTGCGGACCCCCAAAAAACAACGAAAAAAAAAAATTTTGATTTTAAAAAATTTTTTTTAATCGCTTTTTTAAAAAAAAATTTTGATTTTTTTATTTTTTGAAAAATAATTTTTTTGAAAAAAAAATTTCAAAATCCGTACAATAATAGCCAAAATGGGAAAAAAAAAAATTTCACCAAAATAGGTCGACTTTATAGTCAAAATTTATGGAAACGGCCTCCCGGATTCAACGATGATGTCCAAATCACTGTACAACGCCCCCAAAAAATGAAGATCCCCAAATCCAAAAATAGAAGCCTCCAAAATGTCTCCAAAAAACTAATCAATGAAGCCCCAATAGCTTTGATACCATGTAGGATTTTGCTAAGATCAAGGGCACAATGAAAAGCATAAAAAGAGATAATACAATGACAAGAACAAACTATATTCTCATCAATATGCAAAAAAGATCAGCTCGATTAACCAATACAATGAATATAGGCCTGCTTATATAGGCAAGGCCATATGGATGTATGAGCACACAAATACGACATGTGGCTCAATGAGAAATAAGGGTAGGTAAGAAATACTAGGGGTAGGCAGAAGAAATAATATAATATTCCACAAGAGGTGGATGACCCACCAAATGTGGAGTGTAACAGCAAAATAAGACCACAAAATGTGGAATTTCTCCTACAAGCTCTATCCCTATGTGCACACTTCCCTAAGTGTCTCAAATCCAAACTATGAAAAGATGCATTATCCTAAGTTAGCTGAAGTAAAGTGTAATAATATCCAAAATGAATATTTATTTACACCAACAACAACATACATTATCATCATATCATCATGTCAGTTCGTCATATGCCAACAATCTCCCCCTTTGGCATTGAAGGCAATACTCAGTGTAGCATTGCAACTATAAACAACATAGATAAGTGTATCTTCATCATCAGATATCTTCTCCCTCATACATCAGATATCTTCTCTCCCATACATCAGATATCTTCTCTCCCTTTGACAATAATGCCAAAGTGGAGGCACAAGCTTCCATTTTCCACTTTGTTGCTCCCCCAATGGAGTAGCATCCTTCAACACATCAATCCTGAAAGATTTGATACTGTAGGACCTGACTGATGTGGAGCACATAACTCTAGTTGACTTCATGAAGGGGCAGAACCCCTCATTCACCTCTCAAATAGGTAAATGTAGTCTTTGGTAAGGGCTTAGTGAATATGTCTGCTAGCTACTCCTTACTAGAAACATGTTCTAATACAACCTCCTTATTCTGAACCTTCTCTCTCAAGAAGTGATACTTAAGCTCAATGTGCTTATTTCTAGCACGCAATACCAGATTCTTGGAAATATTTATTGCACTTGTGTTGTCACAAAATATACTTACCAGTTCAAATATAGGTACTTTGAAACCTTCCAATACATGTTTCATCTAGATTGCTTGAGTGCAGTTCATAAATGCTACCACATATTCCGCTTTAGCTGTAGACTGGGAAATACAACTCTGCTTCTTACTCATCCACGAGACTAGTCTTCCACCAAGAAAGAATGCTCCACCAGTTGTGCTCTTCTAGTCATCCACATTACCTTCCCAATCGGCATCGGTATATGCTTTGAGATTAAAGTCACCATTATATGGATACCACAATCCATAGGCAATTGTTCCTTTCAGATATCTAAGAATCCTCTTGACAGCTACCAAGTGGGATTCTCTTGGAATTTTCTGAAAACGAGCTACTATTCCCACTGCATGAGCAATATCTGGTCTACTGTGTATCACATAGTCTAGCTTACCGATCATTGATCGATACTCTTTCTCATTCACCAACACTGAATCATCTTCCTTATTCAATTTGCAGTCGGTCACCATCGGTGTACCGATCGGTTTTCTCTCCTCCATGCCAAAAGTCTTCAATACCTCTTTGACATACTTGGACTGGGTAATAAAGATACCCTCTTTCATTTGCTGAATCTGTAGACCAATGAAGAATTTTATCTCTCCAATCAGAGACATCTCAAACTCTTTCTTCATTACATCTGCAAATGCATGGCTCATTTCATCATCTCCTCCAAAGATTATGTCATCTACAAACACTTCACAAATTAGAATTTGATCACCTTTAGATTTTAGGTAGATGTTGCTATCCTCACTTGTTCTCTCAAATCCACTATTCACAAGATGAGAGTGTAATTGTTCATACCATTCCCTTGGTGCTTGTTTTAAACCATATAGGGCCTTGTGTAATCTACACACCATGTCACTATCTTTTGATAAAGAAAACCCATTCGGTTTCTCTATATACACTTCCTCTTCAAGGATTCCATTCAAGAATGTAGACTTCACATCCATCTCATATACCTTGAATCCCTTAAATGGTGTAAATGCAAGTAGCATTCGAACACCTTCCAATCTAGCTACTGGGGCAAAGGTTTCCCCATAGTCTTCTCCCTCTTCCTGAGTGTATCCCTTGCTTACAAGCCTCCCCTTGTTCCTTATAATTGTGCCTTCTTCATTCAGCTTACTTCTGAAGATCCATTTGCTACCTATGACATTCTTGTGTTCTGGTCTGGGTACCAAAAACCATGCTACATTCTTCTTGATCTGATCTAGCTCCTCTTCCATTGACTTAATCTAGTCTTCATCTATAAGTGCCTCTCTAATAGTCTTAGGCTCCAATTCAGAGATCATGCAAGAGTTCTCTTTCACCTTTCTTCTTGTGAGTATCCTTGCATCTTTATCTCCCATGATCTTCCTTGGATCATGATGTAGTTTCACATATCTAGGAATGACTCTAGTTGGTTCTTCTTTCTTTTCCTCTTCTTCTTCTTCTTTTCCATATTCTTCTTCACCTACATTAGCTTCTACCAGTATAGGAACATTGAGATCTTTGCTTGATTCTTTTGTAATCGGTTCCCAGAAAGCTAAACCTAGTTCACCTTCCACTTGCTCACTATTGGTTTCCTTAGGTTTCTCAGGGGATTCATCAACCCTAACATTGATGCTCTCAATAATTTTCCGAGTTCTATTATTGTAGCACTTGAGAGATTTTCTCTTAGTGGAATATCCTAGAAATATTCCTTCATCACATTTAGCATCAAACTTTCTCAGATGCTCACCTCTCTTGATATAGCACTTACTTCCAAATACTTTAAAATAACTCATAGTGGGAGTCTTCCCGGTCTAGTACTCATAGTATAGACTTCAGTACTCATGAGTACCTAGTTCATAGTATAGACTGTAGTGCTCACCACTTCTCTCCAAAAAGTGTGAGCAACCTTTCCTTGGATCAACATTGTTTTGGTCGCTTCAACTACAATCATGTTATTCCTTTCTACTATGTCATTCTGGTGTGGTGTCCTAGGGGACAACAATTGCCTCTTGATGTTGTTCTCTTCACAGTACTTGTTGAATTCATCAGAAGTGAATTCACCTCCTTGATTAGTTCTTAGGCATTTTATCCTTTGGCCACTTTCCTTCTCTATTAATGCTCCGAAGGCTTTGAAATTTCCAATGCCTCAAACTTGTCTTTCAAGAATGTGACCCACATCATTCTTGAGCAGTCATTAGTAAGAATCATAAAATACCTATCTCCCCGAATACTTCTAGTTTTCATTGGACCACACAAATCAGTATGCACAAGATCAAGTAAGTTTTCTGTTGAAAAAGACTTACCTTTAAAAGTTGAGGAAGACATCTTCCCAAGTTAACATTCTCTGCACAAAGAACTCTCTGGTTTGTTTAGCAAAGGAAATCCTCTTACTTCCTTGATCTTACTGGCTTTAACAATATTGTCAAAGTTTATATGACAAAGTCTCCTATGCCATATCCAACTATCGTCAAACTTAGCCATCAGACACTGACTAATCTTGGCATTCAACTGAAATAAGTTACCTCTGGTCTACTTACCGGTGGCAATAAGTTCACCACTCTTTCCAATTATACTGCAGACTCCACCTTTGAACTCCAGCATGAGTCCTTTGTCATTTAGCTGAGCAATACTCAAAAGTTTATGCTTAAGTCCTTCTACCCAGTAGACATCATCTGCACTACTCTTTCCATTCAGTGAGATGGATCCTTTACCTTTCACCAAGCATGGTGCATCATTGCCAAATCAGACAACACCTCCATCATATTCTTCCAGAGATAGAAACTTTCTCTAGTCACCAGTCATGTGGTGAGAACACCCGCTATCAACAATCCACTCATTAGAATTGTCAATGCGAGAGACAAGGGCTTTCTTGTTAGACACTTCTTCCTTTACAGCTACAAACACTATGTCTTCATTCTCTTCAACCTTAGATTCTTCATCAGTAACACCTTCATCCACTGCAACAAGATAATTTCTTCTACTTCCTCCTTTATACTATCTAAACCTCTTCGGTTTATCCTTATTATCATTGTTAGGAAAGTTAACAACTATATGTCCTATCTAATTGTAGGAAAAAACATTTTAGAGGAAGCTTACCTCTATATTTACCGGTTCCTTTTGGAAGCCTTTTATCAAGAAGAGCTTCAAACTCCATCAGGATCTCTTCATCATCCATATCTCTACATTGCCTAGATTCATAACTGGTACCTACTTCCTTTCCTTTTCTGGATGGTGTAGCAGATGCTTTAAACATTGAATCAAGTCTTTTGAACACTACCATCATAGCTATTCAACTCATATGCAGTCAGCTTTGCAATGATAGAGTCTAAGGATACCTTGGCTTTGTCAATAGACCTTAGCTCCTGAATAGCAGCAGCTCTAATTGCATAGACCGGTAACAATGATCTCAAAAATTTACTGACAACAGTGGCATCCTCAATCATTCCACCTGTGCTTTTGATATCTCCAACCACACTCGTAATCCTTATGCCATATTGCTGAATGGTCTCTCCTTCAACCATCCTCATGTCTTCAAATTTTCCTCTAAGTCTCTCTTCCTTAGCTTGCTTTACATGCTCATCACCACCATAAATGGTTTCCAATGCGTCCCATACATCCTTAGGAGTGTCCTTATCTTTTACATCAATGAACTCAATATCGAACAAGCTGCTAATAAGGGCTTCCCTGACTTGCCCACTTTTTTGAATTTCTCTTTTCTGATTATCGGTTAGAGTGCCAGTGGGGATCACATAGGCATTCTCAACATAGCTCCAGTGTTGAGCACCCATACTCTTGATGTAAATCTTCATTCTGTCCTTCCATATTTTGAAGTTATCTCTATTGAACTTAGGACCTTCCCTCTTCATCATTACAATAAGATCTTTTACCTCAAGCGGTTAAGCTTATATCATCGAGGACCTGGAGTTGCTCTGATACCAATTGATGAATAATGATGAACAAAAAATACCCTAAACGGTATTGAGAGGGGGGGGGGGGGGTGGGTGAATCAGTATAGACAAAAACTTTCTCAACAACTTATCAAGTTAAAATAGTGATAACTGGTTGTCTTAATTACTGAACTTAACCATGGCAATACTGGTTAAACATGGTAAGACTTTAGACAACATAAACCGGTAAAACTAGACACTTCAAATACATTCAATACTTGATAACTAGTTCACCCATAAACATATGCATGTGGTATATCAGCAATACCATAACCATTAGCTCTGCATGCTAATCACTCAAACAAAGAATACTTAATCATCACATAAAAAATGCACAACTCATGACACATAGATTTTTCATGGGGAAACCCAAATGGGAAAAACCACGGTGGGGATGAATACCCACAAGCTTGTTTTTGAACTCTTTTGAAGCTCGCTCTGTTAGGAGCCTAGTCTAGTTAAAGACTTTACAATAAGGTTCTGTTAGGAACTGGTCCTGTTAAAGATCACCCAGTTAAGGGATGGCTATATACCTTGTTAAAGGTTGAAACCCTATTAAAGGTTACCCTACTAGAGGATTTGAAGAACTCAATGATCTTGAGTCACCTGGTTAGAGGATTTACAATAAGCATGTTAAAGCTACTTGGTAAAGGGATTTTCCAACTGTTGAAATGGTTAGAAGACAACAGGTAAAACTCTGATTTGATAACACACTACATGCCAAGGCATATCCTTTTCAGTTCCTCTACTCTGCAATCACACTCTGTAGTTTTACACTCACTGGTCTGGCAAGTATCTCATCACTCGGATACATACAGAACATTTGCCAACACGAACAATAACAAACATCATCAACCTTATAGACAACAGTTAGGTCGGTGGCATAGACCCTAAACCCTAAGCATTTTAGGTTTACAATACAAGCGGTCCAATCCTGATTGTCCATACAATTTGCATAGAATAATACAATCTCAAACATATCACAAGTCAATCTGCATCGTCCATTCTTCATCGCACATGGGAATCAGTAACCCATCACACTCTCTTCTCATACCGCTAAGAAGAATGATCATTCCCAAGGTAGACATTTAATGCAATCGATCTTCACATGCAAGATCCTCAAGGAAATCCTTCATGTGTACAAAAATGACATGGCATCTTGATCTCATCCTCATCTCTTAGCTAACTCATCACAAAATGTCACTGGTTGCATTGCACAAGCTAGATTGCCAAACCAGAAACCCTAGAGCTAAGACTACCAATCGGTAGTCACACTTAGTGAAACCCCGACACTGGTTCACTACATCTCTTCATACCAGTTCACCAACTTCTTCCAATCTGCATACCAGTTCACTTGCACTTATTGACATCAATGACAACATACATTATCATCACATCATCATGCCGGTTCATCATATGCCAACAAATTTTTCTTAATATATTAATAATATCATTTATTTGAGAATAGCTTCGTGTGGACCATTTATTTCAATTATGTATGTTATTCTAAACATTTTTGATGGGTGGGCTCAATTTTTTGGTCTCTAGGTGGTTGTTCTTTGCCTGGTGATATAACTATGTAATTTTTTTTTGTTCTTGGTTCAGGGCCGTCTCCCTGCTTATATAATAAAAAACATTGATTTTACCCTAACCATGATACCATCATGGCCCATGTTCTTGAGTCATGGGAGCTTCACTTAGTGAACTTGGGCTCTATCACATGCATTCATGGCATACTAAATAATCCTCCTATTTTCAAAAAAGATTATCCTAAACTCATTTTTGTCACCCCCTCCCAATACATAACCTGAAATAAAAACCTTCCTATATTCACCAGATATTGTATTTTTTAATAGCCTTAATTAAAATCCCCCTATTTTCACTAGATGGGCAATATATTGTCTTTAATTTTTAGGATATTAAACCCCACAATATGAATGCACATGATATAATATATCCTATCCATTGACACCCTCATGACTTGAGGATGCTACCAAGGAAAATGGTATAGGAGTTTATTTGAATGGGGGATGGATTATGGTCATGAAAATAATTGGTTAACATAATTGGTTCTAAAAATTGTTGGACAAAAGGTTGGGATTGTTAAGACATGAAAAAATGTTATGAGACTAAGAAGAATCGTGACCAATAACTCCACACACCATGCTAAATTTTTCAATTGGATTTTATTTGCGTTAGATGACGGATTTTAGATCTTTGAGTCTTTAATAAAATGATGTTGGATTTTCAACATATGAAATTTAAGGTTTTTAAAAGTATAATTTTAGGTTTTTGGCTTTAATGATCCAAATGTATTTTGGGATTTTAGGTTTTAGACTTGAAAATTTATGGATCCAAATATATTTTATGTTATAAAATTTTTGATTGAGGGTGTTTCAAGAATCCTCATCACTATCATTCCTATGTAAATTATGATCCTTTCCAGCAGTCCTTAAATGTTGTACTTAATATATTGTTTAGATAAATTAGGAGTGGGTAATTTATAGATTTATGGAATATTAGGTGAAGGAATTCCATGCAAGGATAAGGCTTGTTTTTATCTTCTTAGTGATTTTAAATTTAAACATGGATCAGTATTGAGGGCTTGTCCTAGAATATTGTCTCCCTTGTCACTGTTGATCTAAGGACGGAAGGTTTTTGTATGTTTTCTTAAAATATTATCATGTAAGGATGGTGAGAGCTCATCTTGATCCATAAGAATATTATCATCACTAGGATTGAAAGGAGGATACTCATTTTTATCAACAAAACTACCAACATCATCATTGTCATTGACTAAATTTAAGAATTAATTTCATCTAATAGGCTTATAGTGTCTATTTTATCATTAATATTGATTTTACCTTTGTTATGGTTGGATGTGGATTCATGATTTGGTTTTGAACATTCTTTTTCTATTTCTTTTTTGAGGATTTTTTGAATTTCATTATCATTCTTTAGTTTTTTTTAGTTTTCTATATTTTTTGTTAAATCAACATCAAAAGATGCATAAATTTTGAGCCCCAAATAAAAATGAAGAAGTTGAGAAAATACAACTTCAGAGATCCCAAGAACACCTGCAAGCAAAATACCTGTCACAAGAGAAGAATGGAGGCAAAAAACAATAATGGCTCTGAAGAAGAAGATTATCATTCAGAGAGGGAATCAATTAAATGAACAAGTACAATACAATCCTTATAAAAGGATAATAGCAACCCTAAATATGTGCAACTCTAAAGAAACCCTAAAGGGATAATGTGTATTTAATAATTAGAATAATTATTAAATACTTACAATATTTATTAAATACCTAAGTTTAGCTTAAGCGTAGAGTTTAATAGACTAATAATTAAATAAATAATTATTAGCTAATACAAGATAACTCTAACAAAAAATATGATGTTTAAGCTTAAGCCTAATTTTAATTATGAATAGCCAATCTAAAAAGCTGTCAAAAAGTGCTAATAAATACTAAATTTAAGTTCATTGTAATTTTTAACCAATTTAAACTATTAAAAATAAATTTGTACACTAAATCTTACAAATAATTAAAGCTTCCAAAGTAAATTATGGCCTTGAAAAATTTATACCAAATTATTGATGCAAATTCTACAAGAATGATTTGTTCCACTATGAAGAGCTCCAGACCAACTTTCAAATTCCTAGAACAATTAAAACTTTGATTAGCAAGACAAACATTATAATCGTTTGACTAAATGTATTATAATAAATGTGTAGAAAGATGAAATATATATGAAAATCTCTTCCTTGAAATGTTCTACATTAAATTGATTATAATTTAAAAAAAAAATTGACAAATGCTCTAAAATAGACTACAAATTCTGAAAAAATAAATTACAAATATAAATACTTACAAGTTTTCAAATTTTAAATATCAATTGAAAAAAATAAAACATATTAACCATAACTCAAATACAATAAAGCATCAAAACATTAGCACAAACGTTAGTTTTCAAATCTTTCAAATTTTAAATATCAATTGAAAAAAATAAAACATATTAATCATAACTCAAATACAATGGAAGCATCAAATTATTATCACAAACATTAATCTTCATTATTTGTACACATGCTTCAAAAAAATTGAGACTTAAACTCCTAACAAATCACAAAATGATTTGGTTGCATCATTGTATAGTTGGCAAAGCGTTTGTGAGTGTTATTAGAAAAGATAAATAAGTTGTTTCTAATACACATTTCATAAGATCAAGGAGGGTACTAAAAACATTCACACATCTTGAATTTTATTCATGTTGGAGGCTTGGCAAAGTTTACGAAGTTGAGGTTGATGATGTTACCAAAGTTTACATAAATTTTAAGTTGTATACTTTAATGGCATGAGGAGGCAAGCGCCATTATGTAGAAAGGAAACACCCATTGAACATTGCGAAAACACATTAAGAAAAAAATAATAATATTAACATATTGTTTGATGGAGTAGGACATCCTATATAATACCAATGTCTAAAAGTGCATGTGACTTAAAACTTGTTTAAGGAGAATTAATTGATTTTCTAAAAAATTCTCTAGAGTTAGCTACATTTTGCAATCATCGGGAATTTCACTAGGACATGGATTCGTCAGAAATTCCAAAGAGGACATGGCTTTTAGCAAACTTTGCATCTTATGTTTCGAAAGAGAGATTTCATCTTTAATAAATTGATGTGGTTGTGGATTTTTCCATGAGAGAGTGATTTTTTCAAAGTTTTAAGACCTCTACAAAATGAATGTACATTTGAAATGCAAGGACTCTCTAACCTCTAAAACTTTCCAAGATGAGCTTATTTCCATAAAGCAAGGTTTTAATGAATGTGGGGATTCAGAAGGTTTGTGGAATTTTCATAAAACGATGGATTCCTCAATTATTCCTAAGTTCTATAGGTTGGGTAACTTGGTATGTTTTTCAAGATTCTCGATAACACAAAATATTTTTCTATTTTAGATCTAGTTTTAAAAATTAAGGGTTTTCAAAATGATTTCATGCTAAAAAAAATTGACAAATTTTTAACGTAATTATTTTTGGGAACTAGACTCAATGTCAGATAGTGTTAAAAAGCACTTATATTTTTGCAAGATTTAATGAGTTTGAGGGTTTTGATCCAATTTTGAGTGGAATTTTTCCTTCCATGTCAAGATCTAAAATTAGGGTTTTAAAGGATGAATATTTCTTCAACACAAACCCTAGTTAGTGGATCCCTTATGTGCTCTCTTTTTGTCATATACTTTGTTGCCCTTGATTTGTCCTCGGTTAGGGGGATATATCATTGTGTCAATGTCTTGTCTTTTGGATGCATGTATGCTACCTTAAAGAAATTATTCCCAATAATGTGTATGCAATCACTTTAATATGAGAGAATATACTATGCTCTTTGTTACACTTTGTTCATACATCACGAAGTTTGGCTCGTACACTTTGATCACAGACCATGACATGTAACCTTTTGCATCAATTTTTCAATTCATATTTTTCTTTCTCTACATAACTCATAGTAAGCGTAAGCCTTACTAGGCTAGCATAGTCATACACACACACTCTCTCTCTCTCTCTCTCTCTCTCTCTCTCTCTCCCCTCTTTATGTGTTTCTCCTTTTATCTTGATAAACTAGATTAATAAGATCCTAAGTCCCTGGGGGTTTGGTGTGTCTTGCTTGATTATTATCTTGAGGAAAGGCTTTCAAGCTATTATATACGTTACCAAGAGTATGAGTGTAGGATCATGCTCACACTAAAGTGGGGCTATATGTAGCAATATAAATTATATCCTTATACAACTTTTATCCATACCTAGGCCTCAATTTGGTATTTTGGCCTTTCGTTCTTTAAACATGGTTGATTTTGCTCACACCACTTTCAAATTGTAATCTTCAACTAGCATCTAGTCCATGGAATTTTTTGGAGCCCTGATTAGCTAGAAAAAAGCATCTCAAGTGCCATTGTCCTTGTATAATTGCACCTTGAGGCACCCCTGTTCACTAAAAGGGGCCCAATTTTGGTCTCGACAATGGTCATGAAATATGGGTGGGAACTCCCTTCCTATGTCATCCTATTTTGAAATTTCAAACACGTTTTGTGATGACAAGTATAAAAGTAAGCCTTACCCCCTCATTTGAACAAGTCCATCCATCTCTCTACAAGTTTACAATTCAATTTCTCAAGAGAAAGATTCAAATCAAGCGAGCAAGCAATTAAGAATTTTCACAATAATGAAGGAGAGGACAAGTACTCGATTTCAAGCATTCAAGATAGTATCCATGATCAAGATCAATTGAAAACACCATAAATTCTACATGACAACATCAACCATTGTACGGAGACTTGAAAACAAGAGTCATTAAGGTATCACAAATTAAAGCGACAACTGTTGATCATGATCAATGATCTATAATTTTTGACAAATTTCGTATTATTGACTTTTCGTGACTTTTTGGAACCAATTTAGCCTTACTGCTATCGTAGATTAAATTTCGTACCACATTAATGAGACGATGGTTAATCCATAATTGCTATATACAAGAAAAATAATGAAAACATTGGCATGTGGTACAAAACTTGATACTCACTATAGAAACTAATAATAATTCTTTCAATGTCAATGGGTAAATTTAGTTTTTAATGTTCAGACGATTGTACTCAAAGTTAACGCACGAAAATGATGAAAAAGTTCCGCTTTACCATTGAGCGCTCGGCTATTTTCAACAACAATAATGACACTACTGCCAACTGCGAAACTCCTGCATTGTAAAATTGACACTACAGCTTTGTACTCATAATAGTCAATAGTCCAGGGACAATGATCTGACTTTCGCTGAAATGAAGATAATTATGTTCAACGTCTTGGTTTGTAAGAAAAAATTAGACGTAAAGATTGCACATTTTATGAGTAGTCAAGCTGGATAGCGGCAAAAAAAGTAGACATAAAGATTAATAATAAGTAGTCAGCTGGACAGTGTTATACGATCACTTATGAGACCGAATGCACTGGAAGCACCAACATCACTTTTGTAGTGATCTCAGATAGAAGTTTTAATAAAAACTTACATGTCCTTTTCAAATAAACTTAAAAATTAAAAAATAAACTCAGATTAAAACTGAGATCAAAGAGAGCCAAAATTAAAATTAAAACAAAATCAATTTAGGGATTATTGTTCTCTTTTTTCCCCTTTCCCAACAATCAAAAAACCATGAAAAAGGATAAGGTAACCCTCCCTAAATTGCTTTAGTTTTAGGTAAACACAAAATAAGGAAATCGTCACTTCGAAGTTAAATATCTTTTTATCAGACAAGAGTGATTCTTTCGTATGTTAGTCGATTCGCGAGACCTTTCAATTTATTTTATCGTCTTACTCTTTGAAGGAGTGAAGAGGCGGGGAAAGGGCCCGCTGCCAGCTGATAAGCCCAAATTATTCTGCGTGTTGCGTGATAGGCGGGGAAAGGACAAGGTATTATTCTGCTTTAAATATGCGCATCTTTGACCAAAGCTAATGCAGGAAAGAGATAGAACTCCCAATGCTCTGCTTTCCATTGTCAATTACATATGTCCAATTTATGTACCCACTATGCATGAAGGTTACTTTCGCATTTTACATCGTCAATTTTGTAATGAATGGTTATGATTGATTAACCTGTCGCTAACACATTGTACAAAAGATCTGTTTTGGAGCCAGAATAGCTTCAGCCACTTTCAATGAACAAGACAATGATGCGAAGGATGCAACAACACCTCTTGATGTAGATGTTTTTAATGTTACACCAAGTTTACACCAAGTTTGTTCATTAGTAGCAGGATGCTAGATTAGAACTGATTTTTTTAGAGGAGTCTATGTTTGCACACATAAAAGTACTACCTAGGGTAACATTTTTCTAAAAGAGTGGGAGAGTAAACGACATGGATCACAAAATGATACTCATTTACTTTGTTGTTTTCTACAACTGATTACTTTAATTCATCTGCATATTATTTAATTCTTATACAAAATGACTTTAAGATTGTGGCCAACAAATAGCAATACCATTTAATGAGATTACTTAACTGCATGGTTATCAAAAGGTCAACATTCTCTCACTCAATGAGACTAAGAAACTTCAACATTTATAAGAAATTTGGCTAAATTATTAGATAATTCATGTTGTTGATCTTGAGAGCATATATTCATTTCAAACATAAGAAAATCTTAAAGGTAAATTGATATTTATCATTTTGCAATACGATTACATCTGATGAAGGCAAATATTCTTGATCGATGATTGTCTAGGGTTACAAAGTCACTATTAGCAAGCATATGACACATATATAGCAAGTTGATTTCAATCACAGGGTTCACAATGTTAATTTCTTACACTAACACTCCCAAATTATATCCCGTTTATAGTTCTTCTTTTAGATCCCTAACATTATACTCAAATCCGTATACTTTATTTCAAGCAATTTAGTCCTTTCTTTGAAAAGATGCAAAAAATAAGACATACACATTGTAAATAACATAAAGAAAGAAACAAATGAATATTGCTCATTAAATTTGAAAGCAATTTTTAGTACGATATTCTAGAGACAAGTACAACAAAACCCTTTGAATTCATTATTCATTCTAAAAGAAGACTTGATATATAAAATATCAATTGTCAAATTAACACTTTCTACTATAACGTCTAAGATGACATTTTACAAGACAAGAGAGAACCTCAAAACCTCAAAATTTGAATTCTTCAAAATGGCTTAGAATTCCCTTTAATAAAATAAGGGAGCAACATACTTAGAGCTATGCAAAAGTGTCATACTTTTATTTGACAACTACTTGAAGCAATGGGATATGACAAAATGCATCTTCGTGGCACAACAAGACAAAAAAAATTCTCATTGACCTAAAGAATGTTGGAGCTATTGAAATCGTTAATGAGCTGCTCAAAAGTCGAGGAAGACTCCACCTTCTTAACTAAATGGAAATTGACACAATGTTGTTGGAATGGCTGCCCATGAAAGATTGCATTCTCTATGGGGAGGCTATGGCCTTCTTCATGAAGGACGCATTTCTTCAAGAGTTGTATCCCCCTTAATTATTATTATTATTCTTTCCTTATTTTATTTTATTATTTGTGAATTAACTTGTTTATTTTTATTAAAACTATCTTTAATAAAATAGAAAATAAATAAGAGCTATTAATACGAAGAGCTCTAAATTACCTTTTTAACATTACAAAAATCACAAAAATTGAAGATACTAGTGAAAACATATGATCTTAAAAGTAAAAACATAAGATCCAACTTTGATTGAGTATAACAAAAATATAGAGGTAAATCTAATTATAAAACTTCATTATTTTGGAAGCTGAAAAATTCAATTGATTGTTGGAATATTATGTTGTTACTTTGCCAAAATATTCTTTCCCAAAAAATATCAAGCATTGGAAAAGTTTATGGGTTGGAATATGCTTTAGAGAATCCAGAATATTTTTGAGTCACATGTAAGAAAGAGAAGTTGCACCCAAAAAATGTCATATCATGTGGATGTATGGCTAAAGAAAGTTATGGGAAGATGGGGCAATGCATGCCCAAGGCTCGGGGGTGTATATATGCATAGGAATGCATGTGGGCACATGCCCTTTTAAAAGGATTTTTAATTAATTTATTTTAAATAAAATAAAAATTACCTCCTCCTTTTGACCTTTTTTTTCTTCATGGAATTTTAAATATTTTTTTCAGCAATATGGGATTTTTTTCAAATTTTTTTTTTTCTAGAATGAATTAGAAAACTAGAGAATTTTTTTTTTTCACTTTTTTTTTTTTTTTTTAAGTTTGTTTTGGCCTTGTTCTTTTTATTTTCTCAAAAAAAAAAAAGGCTAAAAGTCGAAAAAAAAATTATTTTGAGGAAAAACATGAAAAACTCAAAAAGTAAAAAATGTTGTACTTATGCACATAGATTGAGAAATGGGAGCAAGATGGTACATACATATCATTATGCAAGGATCTTGCCACCATTTTTTTTTTTTGAAATCTCATATTTGGACAAATTTACTATTAATCTTTATGCTTTTTGTTATTCTTAACATGATAGTGAGGTTAGATTGAACTCACAGTGCGCCAAAAATTCCCTCAAGATTGGATCCCTCAAAATTTGGATAGGAACTTACCATATTTGAAGCTATGCTTGCTCCAACGTAGGTTTGTTCCTTTGATCACTTATTTTAACTAATTTCACTAAAAGCGCATCCTACCATTGTGTCCTTTTATAATATATGCACATTTAAAAAAAAATCTATTCTCATTAATTTATTTAATCAATATTTTGTGAATTTAGAGATCATTTATACAATTCTACCTCTACATTCATTTAATCTATGAAATAAGTATTTATTCTCAAATGTTAAAAAATAAGCACCTAACAAAACTTATATTACTTATTACATATTCAATATATCTCATTTTCTTTCACTACAAACTCAACTTCCAATTCCAATAGTTTACAAATTTGATTTATACAAAGGAAGGGGCAATATTGTGTACATTGAATACATTGTAATATTTAAAAATAAATAAATAAATAAATCTGACAATTATATTTATGACCTATTTTGAACGAGTGAAGAGGTGTGTGTGTCGTGTGATAGGAAATGAAAGGGTAGGGTACCCTGCCCGATATTCTACTTTAAATCTGGGCATCTTTGACCAAAGCTAATCCATGAAAGAGATAAAATTGTGAATGCTCTTCTTTTTGTGGTTAATCGCATCCGCCCAATGTAGGAAAAGAGAATCAGCGTTTAATCGCGTTTTAATAATCAATCACTTTGTTTTTTCCATAGAAAAATAATAACGAAAATCTCATTAATAATTTCAAACAAACTATTAAATTCATCTTTTTATTTATTTTTTACTCAACTTGAAGCTGAGAAAATAAAGAAATAGATATTAAAACACATCAGACTGTAAAGAATTGACTTCACTACCCACAAGATAATGTAGTCTAAAAGAGAAAATAGCCATTGATTACCTTCATTGATAAATATTACAGTATTAAACTTGGCTTAGTAAAATTGAGTGATCAATTAAGAATTTGTATAGTATGAAGGACATTTCTTTTACTGATTTTATGTGAATATAAAATTTACTTATCTTAGTTGCAATTATTTGCAAAAAAATATAAAAAGACATGAATTAGAAAATTAAATAGAATAGACATAAAGAAATCATCACTAACAAGATAAGCTCTTAGTCAAAGACATCAATGGAACCTACGGATGATGACTTGGTCCTGCTATCATTCAACAAGAATCAATTGTTAAACTATTAGGTTGATGTCCTTCAACCAATCTTGTATCTAAAACTACACATAGAATGAATAAGAAAAATGCTTGGGGTTGTATTGGGGCTTGCTTCACTCAAACCTCTATTTTGGTGTTTCAACTTCCATGGAAAGCAAAATAAATGATATAAACACAACTAAAACAAAAGACATTGAAAATAAAAATATACATGTTACAAACAAACTCTATTGTAAAGAAAAGACCATATCATGATAAAAAACACAAAGTGTATTTTTCACCTATAAATTTATGTTTATAATGGAACCTTATCACAATCCTATAAAAAAATAAAATAAGGAATACACATTTGTTGGGGTACACAATTCTATTGCTTGAAGAAGAAGGTTGTAATATCAAAGCAATCATTTGAGATATGTTTTACACATTATGTTCTACACAAAAGTGTATTCCATATTCCATTTTTTAAATCTACACAAGCTTAGTTTGTGTTGGTGTGTAGCGTAAATTGTGAGACTAAGAGAATAAACCCTAATCCCACTCTCACATACACACTCACAAAATACGAAAGAACCTGGGGAGGTAACACACTTCAGCTACTTCTTGTGAGGAAGAGAGAGTTGAGGATTACCTCTTAGGGTTTCTATTCCCTTGTTGCAAATGAGAGAGAGGAATGATGAAAAATGCAAATTAACCTAGAATGCAAGCATACACAAGTAACCCTAATATGGAAATATAGAACTAAGAATAATTGATATGCTGCTAAAAAGTATAGATTAAGAGGCAAATTCAGAGGTGCACTTTTAACATAAATCATAAAAAAAATGTCTAGGACTAGAGTGCTATGCCCCTATCCTAATTCTGCAGACTGAAAGTTGTACCTGTTAGATTGAGATCTGAGGACTAAGACCTGTTGCCCTGCCAAAATCTACCCAGATTTGGGAGGACCAGGACACCACACCCCTATCTTGGGTAGGACCAGAGTGCCATGCCCCTGTCCAAGGGGTTTTTGCTAATATTTGACCCTCAAAATAGTTTATGTGCGCTTTCCCAATCTTGAAACTTTTAGTGACGCTCAGATCCTGAATCTACACTTGTAGCTGAAAAATAGGGTTTTGGGTGGCTATGTAGGGTTTTTCCTTAGTCAAACCCCCAACTTGGTGATTTCCACCTCAACAAATAGCCTATTTGTACAGTAAAATAGTGTGTGCAAGACCCTAGGATGAATGCAAACAATCTAGAGCAACCCTAAAGAGTAAAACCTAAATGCTTGTAATTGAAAAAGAAAATGCTCTAAATCAATTATCCAAAGTGATCTAAAGCATGAATGTGAATCAAATTGATGTAATTAAGCTCATACAAAGACATGGAAACAAGATGAAACCATACCCAACCCCAAGGGAGGGGTACAAGCCAATCTTCAGTTGGTGATCTCCTATTGCTTTCCTACATTTTCAAGAGCCCCCAATTGATGAAATAATGCTTGGTGAATGCTTGATAGGTGTAATTGAGTGTTGTTGAAGACTTCAAAATATTTGCTCTTTTGCTACATAGAAGGTTCCTTATGTTTTCTCCAAAAGCTTTTTCCTAGATCTTAGATTGCCAAAAGATTCCTAAATGCCTCCAAATGAAGAAAGAGAGCTCTTATGTATGAAACCCTAGATCTTAATTTAATATTTAGGTTGACCTAGGATTCAAATTTCCCACCATTTTCTTGGTGTTAAGCAATATAATATCATAGAATTACGCTCCCAAAATTTCGGGAACCATGTACACTTTGTACCCGGTCCAACCAAATTTTCACCAAATTTTCAAGGTCATTAGATATGATGATATTAGAGCGAATCCTGAAGTTACAGCTGATTCTGAGATGTTTTGATATGTGAAAACGGGCCTTAAAGGTCAAAATAGGAAAAAATTAGGGTTTGTGATTAAAAGATTTATTGAAAGAATAAAATTAAAAGGGGCACGCTTAGAGTAAAGGGCCCAACTTTATAATGTGTGAAGTGATAAAATATGAATTTAGATTTAATTAAATTAATTAATTAAATGCTTAAAGGGGTTTAGAAATGCGAGATGCAAAACACATTAAGGCGGGTGCTAACCCAAGCGTGGAATTGTACCACCCTAGCAAGGGTGTATAATTAATGACACTACAGTTGGTATGATATGTTTTTCATCATTTGACACTATCTCAAATGAACAACCTCCCTCTTTAGGTAATATATGCAAGTGGACCACAATAAAATAATTTTATTCATTCTATGTCATTGCAGAGTTGTGATAGGATTCCACTGTGTATGAAGTTGTAGTTTGAAAGGAATATTAAGTTATGCAACCTAAAAAAGATTAGTTCATGGTTGATAGGACACTTTTTTTTCTCATTTTATAATCTCATAAATGGTTTGAGATCACAAACTTATTTCATGAGTGTTAGAATTTCAAATGTCATTATAGTGAGTGTCATATGATTATCATGGTTGAGTATGATAATTATTATGAAATGTTTTTTATTAAGTGAAAAATAGGTTTTGAAGGGATCTCAAAACCCTTTACAACATTACATAGAAAGATTGAACTTTAAAGACCTGCATAGAAAGAACATAAAAAACAACTAACATGCAGACAAAAAGATAGTGAAGGAACAAAGACCAGTAAGGGACAACACATAGGCACACAAGGGAAAACATAGCACCCGTCAAGAAACAAGCCTAAGTAAAACTTTTAAGGAAGTCTATAGCTTCCAGCTCTAGTTTATCCATAGAGGCAGTTGCACTCTTAATTTATTGGATCTCCTTATAAGCACGCAACGCCTTTTTCCTGGTACTTGCATGTGTTCTCTTACATGGACCAGTATAAGAATCTTCAGAGTTTGTATCCTTGTCTTCCATAACTTCAATAGTAGAATTCTCCTGGTTGACCTCTTCCAGCTTGGTGATCAGGATCTTTAGGTTTTTAGCAGAGGCCTTGAGGATTTTATGACACTGCCCCCCAATTTTCTTGAGGGTACTCTCCACATTGGAAACCCTCTTCTCCATATCTATAAACCTAACCTTCGCCACCTTAAAATTATAACTATAAGCATTAGTGATCACTTCGAAATCGCTAACCACTTTTGTCAGCTCCCTCAAATTATCAGGGAGAGAGCTAAGCTTGCCAATGTTCATGGCTTCAATAAGTTTATTCCTACTTGAGGAAGCACTTTGCTTAGATTTTACATCATGAACCTCACGAAAGACCCATTTCATTACCTTGTAGATATCCAATGCTCCATCCTTGGTAGTTTGCAACACATTGAGAGTGGGGTCTTTGCTATCATTTCTCAGGTCAATAAAAATAGTCTCTTCACTAGGGGTTTTTAAATTAACAATAGGTATTTTATCATTGATAGGAGGGAAATCCTCACCTACCATTTTCGTAGGAATATTATCAATAGGTCAAACAAGGATCTTAGATTCCAGAGGAGGGTTCAGAGCTTTGGAATTGCCCACATCATCCCCCATGTACCTGGCAGAGATGGAGGGCATAATATTTTCTTTCTTCTTTGGAGGGAAGGCAACCCATTCATCCTCATTCTTTGTCTCCATACCCTCATTGTCATCATCTTCTTCCTCATACCATCTCTTATCCTCTTGAGTTTTCTTACCCATTTGCTTAGACACTTTCCCCAAATTCTTCATGGCAAACCCAACAACCATCTCTTTGTTTTTCCTTTTACCATACTGCTCTACTAATTCTGTATCAGACTCTCCTTCCTCATCATCATCTGAATCATGCATGTCCTCTTCCGAGGTAGAGTGGTCGGAAATTGTTTGTTGTATAGAATTGGATTTGAAATAATCATACAATAACACCATTAACCCTTCATGGAGAGCATGGTTACTATTTGGATTATCCCTAGCATCCTTAATGCTATTATTCATAGAACAAAGAAGATAGAAATGAATGGATACCTTATCTTTATGATGAAAATGATTTAGCAAGAGAAAATGATACTTGTAGACCCAAGTAAACCTTCCATCTAGAGTAATGTATTGCATAATAGCAAATAAAACCCACCTCTAGACCTTCTTAATCACCTTCAAAGAATAGTAGGTCTTACTTCCCTTGACCAATTTGGCCTTTTCAGCCTCTTTCAGAAATTTGTTGATGGCAGAATCAGTGAGTTTCTAGTCTTTGTAAAATTTCCTACCATCAAGGGGTAGACCAGTAATGTCAACAATAACACCCTCATCAATATTCACCTTCCTTTCATAGATAGTTATCCTACCATCCTTCCAGCTCTTTTTAAAGATTTTGGTAATGGAGAGGTTCTAGCCTTTCAGAGACTCCATGAAGCCATTCACATTACCAGCCTCCAGGATCTTCCATACTTTAAGCTTTTGCTTCCATTCATCACAGCATAGGGGCTCCACTCTCTTCCTCTTTCCTCCCATCACACCTTCAAAAACATTGTTCAAAAACTCCTCGATTTCTAGAAACAATAATAGAGATAAACCCAAGATGAGATATGATCTGCAAAATTTAGAAACCCTAAGGCTAAAAGAAATAAGAAAAACCCATAAAACATGCTAGGTCTTATCAGAATTAATCTCCGGTTTGTCAATCGGATTCCATCCTTCACAATTAATAATAACTTTATTCATTAGAGTGTACATTGTAATCATCAGTAAGAACTCCCACTTTCCCATTAATCCTATCATAATTAAGGATAGCATGTACCTCATGGGGAAGATCCAACTCACCTTGCCACCAAATCGGTTGATCAACTCTCACCGCCATGTTAGCAATCCAGTACGCCATACCATGAACTTCTCTGTAGTCGTGAGATATAAAGAATTGTTCAAAAGATTTAATAGGATATTTTACCAAAGCTATTATATTATTGATAGTACAAGAATGGGGGTTAATACCCTTAAGGCATCTTATTATATTGTTAGAATCCCCTTCAATCCAAACCTTTTTATATCCCATCATTTTAGCTAGAAGAAGGGATTGAAGAGCAGCCATAGCCTCGGCTAGGTGATTAGTCTAACAGCCTAGATGTAGAGCCACTGTCACAATACATTGGCCAAGTTCATTTCTTATCACTCCCCCACACCTAGCTGGCCCAGGGTTACCCTTGGTTACCCCATCCAAATTGATTTTAACCCACCCATTTGGTGGAAAGTTCCACTTACAATTCTCTGTTATCTTTATTGTGGACTAAAGCTGAAGTAGCCAAGATTTTCTAGGTTTTGAATATAGAATTATCACCTTCGCTACTAGGAGGATGAAGATTTCCAACAACATTCAAATTGTCTATAATGGATCTCCAGACTTTAGCAAAAACCACTTCCAGGGGAGACCTAGAGTCTTTAAAAATTCTATTGTTCCTCTCTTTCCAGATTCCCCATAAAACATGGGGAAAGACAAAATCCCATAGCATCTTCATGGATTTGTTGGAAGAGTAACACATCCATTCTCTGAAACAATCTTGAGTAGAAGAGGGGAAAGCCTAGCTCAAATTCCACATTTGCAGGAAAAGGAACCTGTAGCATCATAAAATTGTACCCCTTGCAATTTTGACTACGTTTTAGACCCCTTACCTTGGTGATATCATCTCCCATGCTTGATTGGGATCCATGTATGCCTCCACCATGGAACTAGGCCTCATTTCCACACTTTAGAACTTGTTTAGACCTCATTTCAGGCCTCAAAATGGGCAGGACCATGGTGTGGTGCCCCAGTCCCCTTGGGATAGGGGGGTGGTGCTCCTATCCCCTTAGGACAGGGGCATGGAACCCTTGTCCTCCCTCTTTGAGTGGCCCCAAAATAGGTCCATCCGACCCTTGGACCTAAATTTGTTGTAATTCAAGAACAGTAAGAGGGGGGGTGAATCAGTAATCTCTCGGCTTGGTAATTTTTAACCTTATTAACAAATCCACTTATTAACCAGAATGCATAAAAGGAAATAACAAAAAATAATAAGAATGCAACTACAAAGATGAACACCATAAGACATATATTTATACATGGAAAACCTCGAAGAGGAAAACCAAAGTGGCATTTGTGAACCACAATATCTATCCACTATCCAGTTGAATAAATATTACATGAAAGGGGCATGGACATGTAGGAAGGCACATTTGCTAGAGCACAATGCTCATCACTAAGGAGCCTCACCGACTACAGATACAAAATATTGAATTACAATAAAAAATATAAACTCTGAGTATACGTCTAATATGCTAGATGAGTTCTAGTTTAAGCACAGACTGTACGAGTGAATACTAAAACCTTCCTTACTATTATATCAATTCATGTCCCAACCCTTTATACAAATATTCAAGACTGATTACAGATCATGACATTCGCATATTTTCAATCAAGATCTCGCTCATTACATTACCATACAATTGCATATTGCCTATCTCCCAAAATGACCTAATAGACTGACTTATATACCCTTACATAAATGAATGCCTTATCTTGGCTTGCAATCATATTACAAAAGATAAATTCATGTCAGCCCAAAACAAAATATAAACTTAAATCTTCATGATCGTTGTTGCTTTAACCTTTGCCAGATCAATCTCCTATGTCGGCCTCCAAATACCAGTTCCAAGTTTTCTAGTTTACTTTGCCTACCAGTTTCCTTTCCATATGTTGATTACCTAAATGTCAGATAGAAAACCTTGATTACCAGATCCACAATGATGTGTGTTGCTATCAATGACAACACCATGAACCCAAATGAGTGTCAATTTCCAATAATCTCCCCCTATGGCATTGATGGCAAGGCTCATGTGAAAAATGATGCAATGCCTACTACTCTGATTCTAGTCCATATTCTTTCCAAAAATTGAGCTTCATGAAACTACTCCCCCGGAGCTATACATACTTCTTATGTAAACTCCTTTTGAATTGTATCCAACTCCACTTCCCACTGGATTAACATTTTTCACATCCAACCTCTCCCCCTTTGACAACAATGCCAAAGGTCGAGGCAAACAATAACAAATGAATGAAATTCTGTACAAAAGAATGAAATCAAAACTAATATTACTGGATCTAAATATGCTTGAATACATCCCGATAAGCATTCTTCAAAAATACTAAGTATGTATCCCAACCAGTTCTTAGTGTACCCAAAACTGATATAAATCCATTTAGAATGTAGGCATACACTTCTTGATCTAATAATGAGTCTAGAATGGGTTGACTCATCTTATCCATGCATTCCCTCTTATGAGTTAATAATGTGTCTAGCTGGGGACTGCCTAGACCTCTTAGCTCTCTAGCTCACCAGATGGTCCTGTCCTTATCCTTTTCTAATGTTGATATCTCTCCCTCTATTATCAAAATTTGACCATCAATTATGTTGGTTAGGGATTGAGTTCCATCAAAATTATTTACAGTTTGTTCCAATTTCTCCTTGGCTGCCTTAATCTTATTATCAAGGTCTACAGTAAGTTTGGAAAAAATTGTGCAAGACCACTATAAGTCAGTCTATTGGTTAAGAGCCTCATAAATCCACTTAAGACCTTCAGTCAGCTTGTTCTTGTCTGCTGCTATCATATTGTCACAAGTTGTTTTTCTTGCAGCATTATACCTCACCACTAGCTACCAGTTGGAGATTTGTTTAAGAGTGGTAAACTCATTTGCAATATTCTCAGTCAAACCTTTGAGCTTGCTGGTAGGACTGGTTACCGGTCTTACTTAGTAATCCAGAGAAAGTTGTTGTAGCACTAGGATTGTGTGCTCTATGACCTACTTCTCCTCCTCTGTACCTTCTTTTATTTATTTTTGAGCTGAAACAAGCATCAACTCAGAGCTGGTCAATTGCTCAATTTTTTTCTTTCCATATTGGCTAAAATCTACTTGACTAGAGGTGTCAGGTGCCACCAATGATGAGCTTTCCTTCTCTTCCTCCTTCGTTTCTTCTTCTTTCTCTTCTTCTACCTTCTCCTCTCCCTTATTGGTGTCTGATAGATCATCAATTTTGTCAGTGTCTATTTGTTCATCTATCTTACTAGTATCCTCTATATGCTTTGCCACCTAGCTAGCATCGATGGCTTCGCCACTTGGTGCAGTAGTATGCTTTGCCTCTACATTCAATGTCGGAGGATCATTATCCTCAATATTTACATCCTATATATTTTGCTCATCTTCTTCATCATCAAGAATGATTTCTACATCTGAAAAGTTCTATTCTGGTATACCCTATTTATTTTGTACATTTGTTGTTGGAATGTCCTGTACACCCTCATCTGCCAGTTTATTTTCCCCAACATCATCTACATTTGTGATTGCGGGAAGAATATCCTCAGTTATTTTCTTATCCAAAACTGGTGGGGGTTCACCTAATTTTTCCTTTGCCCTCAGCATCAATCCTAGCCAAGTGCACCAAGATGGTGAACAAAAAAGTCACCGCATGCAAAAAAAAAAAGAAATTTCTCATAACCCATGCGTGTTCTATGAAATTCAAAAATGTGCTAGGCTTGGTGACACTAAGCGTAACCAAAAATAATTTTAAAAAAAAAATTCCTCAAAAACCATACTCGTTATCCAAAACTAGACGTTTTGGCCTTACTTTTGCATGACCCGTATGGGTTATGGAGAAGTAGGAACCAAAGAAGAAGTGGAGAGAGAGAGAGAGAGTAGGGGGTAGGAAGAGAGCAACAAAATAGGATAAGGAGAGGAGGAGAGGGGGAGGGAGAGAGAGTTAGAGACAGAGAGAAAAGGGGATAGGAAGAGAGGGAGAGAGATAGGGAAGTAAATAGAAGGGAGAGAGGGTGAGAATAGGATTGTGTGTGTGTGTGTGTGAGAGAGAGAGAGAGAGAGATAGGGGGGGCTGAGAATAAGATTCAGAGAGGGAGAGGGAGAGAGAGAGAGAGAGAGAGAGAGGGGGGGGTGAGAATAAGATTAAGAGAGGGAGAGGGAGAGGGAGAGAGAGAGAGAGAGAGAGAGAGAGAGAGAGAGAGAGAGAAGGGGATTGGAAGAGAGGGAGAGAGATAGGGAAAGAAAGAGAAAGGAGAGAGGGTGAGAATAAGATTGAGAGAGAGAGAGAGAGAAAAGGGGATTGGAAGAAAGGGAGAGAGATAGGGAAAGAAAGCGAAGGGAGAGAGGGTGCGAATAGGATTGAGAGAGAGATAGAGAGAGTAGGGGGTAGGAAGAGAGAAATAGAATAGGATAAGGAGAAGGTGAGGGAGAGAGTTAGAGACAAAGAGAGAAGGGGATAGGAAGAGAGGGAGAGAGAAGGAAAGAAAGAGAAGGGAGAGAGGGTGTGAATAGGATTGAGAGAGAGAGAGAGAGGGGGCTTAGAATATGATTGAGAGAGAGAGAGAGAAGGATTGTAAGAGAGGGAGAGAGATAGGGAAAGAAAGAGAAAGGAGAGAGGGTGAGAATAGGATTGAGAGAGAGAGAAAAGGGGATTGGAAGAGAGGGAGAGAGATAGGGAAAGAAAGAGAAGGGGAGAGAGAGAGAGTAGGGGGTAGGAAGAGAGCAATAGAATAGGATAAGGAGAGAGAGAGAGAGAATAGGAAGGGGTAAGAAGATAGGGATAGAATAGGATAAGGAGAGGGGGAGGGAGAGAGAGTTCGAGACAAAGAGAGAAGGGGATAGGAAGAAAGGGAGAGGGATAGGGAAAGAAAGAGAAGGGAGAGAGGGTGAGAATAGGGGGGAGAGAGAGAGAGAGAGGGTATAGGGGATAGGAAGAAGGATAGAATA